>NW_027210787.1:655000-725942 GCF_029030835.1 Brachyistius frenatus | reverse complement strand
TTATGAAACACTCGGCGCTCGCTGTCGACTTTTCTTTTCTTTGGCCCATTCATTGTTGCAGATGTGTTCAGAGCAGCAGCAGAGTAACAACAGAGAGCAGCCCGGCCTCTGCAAAATCAAGTCAATGTGTCACTGCGCCTAGTGCGCCACCTGGTGGACCGCCAGGTATTACAGGACAAGGTCAAATGAACGCAGTCGTAATTACGATATGATTTGATTTGGGCAATTCTGTACCAATCTTCGGCGGGCCGGATTAAAAAGACCAACGGGCCGGATGTGGCCCGCGGGCCGTAGTTTGCCCACCCCTCCCCACAGAGGAACCTGCCGTCATGGAGGAGCTGTGGCTTCAGGTGGCCGGAGACGCTCCCGTGAACCGTGTTGTTCAAACTGGTATGGGGTGCTGGGGCGGGCCGACATCGCTGCCTGTGGTCAAATCTCGCAGAGAGTCCCGTCGCTCCAGCCTCAACATCGGACCACTGACCTCAAACAATGCATTAATTGATGTGCGGAAGAATCCTGTCTGAAAATTTTATGTATTGGGGAACTCAAGAACATTTTGGTTTCTGAACAATTTTGTGGTTTTATCAGTCTTGCGTTTTGGTATTTAAAAAATTTTACTTACGTTTTTGTGGTAGAGGTTTTGTGTAGAGTCTACAGAGTGTGTGGGTGTGTTCTGTGGTAGAGTTTTAGTGTTATTTTTAGCAGTGCTATCTTGCTCCAAGGATGCCAGTTTTAATTGGCTGGTCTCCACTTTGGTCCAAAATGTAATGTGATATTAATAATAAACTTTATTTGTACAGTACCTTTTGTAGAACAAATGCAGCTCAAGGTGTTTTACAGCAAGAAAATGACATGCAGGGCTTCACATAAATCAGATATAAAGGAACATAAAAACATGTTAAAAAGTAATTAAAAAAATAAAATAAATATAGTGTGTAAGAACAGATCAAATGAATCACAAGACAGCTCATTTATGAAATGAAAAATAGTTCAAATAAAGAATAAAGCAGAACACATTTTAAAGGCATTGTAAAGTGTAAGAAAGCTTCAGGTCTAGCTAGTTAAAAGATAAAAATGACAATTAGGAGACGAATGACAGTACATGAATGGTAACCAGAGGATGAAGCCTACTAAAACCCCGTTTTCAAAACTTTGGTACGTTGTGTAAAATGTAAATTGAAAACGAAATGCCATGATTTGCAAATCACGTTAACTCATATTGAATTGAAATTAGACCACAGACAACATATCAACTGTTAAAATATAAAAAATTTATGCTCATTTTGAATTTGATGAAGGCAACACGTCTCAAATAATTTGGAACTTGTACTTTGGTGATCTCCTGTAGCTCACCGTATGGTGGCCATATTTGTTTTTTAGACAAAGCTCTCTCCAACTAATGCATGGATTGGTACATACATGGTCCAAGATGACCCCTAATGCCTTCAGTGATGTAATGACTTCTAGCATCACCAGAAAACAATTCGAGGTCCCTGGACCTGGATGGTTTAAGCATTAAGCTCAAACCACCGCATGTCTCGTGATAACCATCCCAGCATTATTTAAACTGTTCTCTGTGTCTTAATAATATTACGAGCCTGCACTCTTTAGGGTTTATGTTCAGTTTTTGTACTGGTTAGCCTCCTCTCAGCACATCATTTCCATTTCTCTCTGCCACTTCCTCTCAACAAACACGCTGTATGTTTGATCTGAGGAATCAAATAAAGATGCAGAGTTTCCTCTTCTACCAAACACAGCAGTGCCTTTAATTCCTCCCGTGAAGTCGCTTTCTCTGCTACAAATGCCCTCATCCAGCGCCGAGAGCTTGACATAATGTTTATGTTTGTGAACCAGCGCTGACCCACCCCATTAAACCATCAGCAGTGCGAGATTTTCCCAGAGATACCGTCCACTGTAATTGAAAGCGATGTAGAGGCTCTATGCTGAGTATATTTTTAGTATTCACCAGACCAACAAATGGCACCAAGTTTTTCAGCTGGACCCGTTTCCTGGACGTGTTTCAAAGAGGCTTTCTTGATCAACAGCTCTGAGCGTTCAGATGTTGGAATCCTTTTCATGTGGTTTGGAGAAAAGACAAAGTTGTTGTTGTGTTTTCCCACCGCGGTTTAACCCCAATTATTTGTGAAGTAATTACTCTGCGTCATTTACAAATTCTTCTCATGAGCTCTGTAGCACTGTTGTGGTTTCACTGAAGTGATCTCTCTTTCTCGTTTACCTCCTACGCACACACACACACACACACACACACACACACAAACGCACGCACGCACACACACACACACACACACACGCACACATGCATGCACGCACGCACGCACGCACACACACACACACAAACCCTATTATCTCTTACAAAGATTGTTGTTAATTGCACTTATTAGCAGTGTTGGTAAGCTTCTTTTTGAAATCTAAATGTTACAGATTACTGGTTACTCTGTTACAAATGTAATAAGTAATGTAACTATTGCAATTACATAATCAAAGTGATGTAACGTATTACAGTTGATTGCTTTTTGAGTACTTTTCAAAAAATATTTTAAACTGGGCAATAAAGCTGAAAAACCCTAGAATATAAATGTATAGAGATTCAAGAGAGAACCTCTCTCTTGAAATGTTTTGATTTTAAAGTCCAACCACCAAAACAAATCACAAATCTGTAGGTCACAACTGACTGCAGTGAAGGACAAATGTTGTCACAACCTCAAACCAAGTCTTCATTCAGGTCAACATGTTGAGTGGTGATAGAACTATCGACCGGGCTGAGTGCTGTTCACTACTTTTTGACAGTGGTTCCTTAATCACTCTTTTTACATATCTCTTCATCTGATCTGACAACATGACCAACTACCTTGGTGTAGTTGCTCTGAGTAATGCACATTGATTTTGATTGGCAGACGAGAGGCTGTACAAATTATAACAAGACAAAACGATAAAAAACACGGCTCATTTTTGACAGATGAATGGAGCCTGTCTGGACTTAGACAGAAGACATTCCTGTGTGGTGAAAACGTACAAAGCAAGAAAATTAATAATTTACTCTAAATATAAGCTATTTACTGAAAATAATATTTTTCAATGTAACCCCGTTGAAATCAACAACACTTGAAAAATAACTGTGATTTAACAACGTATTTCCAGAGTTCAGAGTGCATCCTTTGAGTTGTTCATGTGTCTGTTTTTGAAACTCCTTTGGTAGTTTTATCAAACTTTTAACAGAAAAAAGCCCTTCAGTACAAAGAGACCTGTATCGTTCTTCCTGTACATCAGAAAGTTTGTCCTGCCCGCTCGCTCAGTCAACTTGAAGCCCGTCATAGACTCTGATGCCACTTGACGTTATTGGCAGTCGTTGCTGAGGTCATTTGTCCTCTCTCTGACAGATGGAGGGATGCTGAGAGGAAGCGTGGCACACCCTCCAAATGCCCCGGCTGATAAGTGACCTCATTACAGCTCTACTGGGCATGTTTTTCTTATTCATAGAATGGCATGATGACGGCTGGCTCCCCGGGAGACCTCGGCTTTCTCGAGCAGTGCCAAGTTCTCTGACTTTTTTTCTGAGGAGATTTTTATTTTCTTGGCTCATGGCACGCAATCAGTTTCCAGGACTATCAATACCAGGCTGAAGCACACAGAAACGCTCCACGTCTTCAATGCTTCTAAACAAACTCTGCACAGCAACTTTCAATCCTTGTAAATGTTCAGTTTACGTTGTCTGGGGGGGGAAAGCGCAAGGTAAAGAAAGTAGGTCTTTAAGGTGTTATGTAAGTCTCTTTTGTCTACCCCTCACTCATCCACACACAATACATGAACCGCCCCTTCTAAAAACTACTCGGAGCACTAATGTTGTGTATGTGTTGTGTCCATGCCCAGAAGCTCTCAGTCTTGGGAGGACATTTGGTTTCAGTGCTGCAGCTGCAAGTAATTCTCTCTCTTTCTCATCCTTCATCCCCCCTCGTGTCTGGAGAATGTAAACACAGAGAATACCAAAATCCTGCAGATATGGAGACGGGGCTGCACCAACCACGAGTCTCCGCCTGAAACACCCCAATGTACATACAGGGAAAGTGGGATTAGGGTTTGGATTGTACTGGCACAACATTGTGTTGACAGTTCAACACTGTCCAGAAGGTTTTCCAGCTCCACGTCAGAATCTCAGCCGACCGTCTCTTGTTGTCCGTAGACATCACATCGTGTATGCAGAGCTAGCAATCAAAAGCATTTCTTTTTGATAATGTCTTCTAATGCTGCTGATGACTGAGGACGGCGATGTTGGCCCGTCTTTTGGTCGGTCAAACACACTCAGTCTCAAAGTACAATATGACTACAACAACAACAACAACAACAACTTGAAAACAAGTACGGCCATGAACTTTTCTGGATATTTATGGTCCTCGCAGCCGTCACCATCTTGACCTTTCGTCTACTTCGTCCATCAGGTTTTCTCCGGAATTATTTTATTTCATGGCGACAGAAGATATAAGAAAAACTAATGGCTGGAAATAAGATAACTGAGATTACAGAAATTCATGAACAAATTATGTATGCTCCTGAGAAGATCAGGATTTTGGTTGTCGCCATCTTAAATATTTAGGAGCCAGAAGTGACCTTATGTGGACAAGCTGGGGAGGAGCGAGCTGACTGCACCCCAGACCCGTCAATCAAACCAGACACACCCCCAAATATACCTCTCTTTGAGAGCTCATATCTAATTAAGTATGGGATCATTTTCAGAAGGACCACACTGATCAGTGTCAAGGTTTTGGTCTGTGTGCCTGTTTTAAGTTGAGCTTTTTCCCAGTACCACTTCCTGTGTCTTTAGCTGTGCTCCAAATGGCCTACTTATGTACACTCAGTAATTTGAGTGCATAAGCGCACTCACACTGGTAAGTATGGAAACATGCAGTGCACTACAGATACCAGGATGATGCAATCGAAACAGTAAAAATTGAGTGTGAAACGTTGCACACTTTCCACACCTAATGGTCACCATCTTGGCTGCGTAGAGGAAGAGGCGGCACCACCGCCAGAAAGATTTTCAAATTGAGGTGACTGAGGAAGCTGCAGCTGTTGCAGAACACAAATGCTTATTTTTCACTCAGTCCCATTTTAGTGCTCTTGAACAGAAGCCATCAGTATGTTAATTGTGTGTGTTAAACAGAGGGCAATTTCTGTCCTGCAGATATGGGGGCAGGTGATGCATTCAAATGTTATGGTT
This sequence comes from Brachyistius frenatus, assembly GCF_029030835.1. Classification (NCBI taxonomy): domain Eukaryota; kingdom Metazoa; phylum Chordata; class Actinopteri; family Embiotocidae; genus Brachyistius; species Brachyistius frenatus. The sequence goes on along the minus strand of NW_027210787.1, from coordinate 720,709 downwards.
ATTTCCATTAAATGCAGAATGGCAGTATGCAGTACGAGATAACACTACCCTGTTGAAATTCAAGTACAACAAAAGTAAGAGTCCTAAAATGTCAGAGTACTGTATCTTAGTGTACTAAGGGAAGTATGCCACTTGGAACACAGCCTCTCACTTTTCCCTCCAAAGCTCCTGACAATCATCCAGCCAGTTTACACACCCACCTTCATTCTCTCCCAGTTGCCTGATTATCAAGTGAAAGTCATGCCCACATTAGTTAAGATGAGAGTTATGACTGGACTAATCCTCATCTTTTTCTCCATGACCTGCATTTTGTTGTACCATTTATTAGTAAGTAAGGTTCTTTTGTTTTTGTTATATTCCTTCTGTCTGAATCGTGTGCTTGGGTCTTTCCTCCTGCTCAATTGTGACAATAAGAAGTAGTGAATGTAGTGAATGACACCATATTGACTTCTTATACAGAGGATGGGAGTCTATGGAGCCAGAGGCTTTTTGGTACCAACCCCTAGTGGCCATCAGTGGTATTGTACTCTAAGGTACTTCTGCAATGACCCAGAAGCTACATCCATCTTTATATAGTCTATGGTTTAAACTTTACTTTTTTAATCCCTATATCCTTCCCAGTGACCATTTAAAGTTTACCCAACAACTAGTATATATTTTTAATACAAGGAATGTGGGATAAAATGGAGAAAAAAAGTCATCTCTGGGTACATTTTAACCCCAGAGGATAAAAGAAGACACAAATTTTAGGATTATAGGAAATTTTTCTTTTTTTTGGAAAACTGCCAGCCAAATTCATCCTCCCTCTCCATTTGTCCCATCTGTGAGGTTAGCATGCATATTCATGGCTCCAAAGGATAATCCTTAAAAATATTGTGTTTCTGTGGGTTTGGAGAGTTCCCTCTTAAATGCAGGATACTTTGTTGAGCAAAACAAAAAGTTACCTAATTTGCTGAATGCAATCCTACTCCCAAGGGGAAGATCCTTTGTAAATATGGTAATTGCATCACTCATTTTTTTATTTATTTATTTATTTATTTATTTTTTTGTCAAATCTGTAGAACAAATTTAACAGTTGGAGTCACTCTAACAACAAAACTAAGTGGTGACAGTGTTATTAGTTTTACATGTGGGACTTTAGACTTTTTGTCTTGTTTACTACCAAGTCACAGCATAGCAACTTCCCCAAAAACATCTGTAAACACAGTCTAGCATCTTACTTGTAGCTCTTTTAAAGCCCACAGAAACTCTGATTCCCTGAATTCCCCCCCCCCCCCCCGCCAAAGACACCCCCCACTGAGTCCCAACCTCTCAAACTGATTTCTAACCCCGAAATCCCAAGGCCATTTTCTCCCTCTTATTTCTTTCTTGCTGAAGAATTTCAACAAATTACCTCCATATGTGTCTGAAGGAGCCCCATGGGAAAGGGGCCAAGAAGAATATACTGCTGACAGAACACAAACACTGACTTCATCAAACATTGCGAGCATGCTCTGATGCTCACCATATGCTCACCTGGCACTGGCAGCCATTTGCTGACAGCACAGCAACATCTCACCAGCGAGGCTCTTTATCTTCTCGTGCCGCATGTTGGGTTTTTTTCTGTGTCTGAGACGGGGAGGCCAGCAGCGGTCGGTCATGGTAGTCGCTATCACCGATGAGGCAACATACGGAGGAGGTGGTTGTGTTTACCCACACCCTAAAATGATAAGCTAATAGAGAGATAGCAAAGATTTAATGTGTCAATCAAATGGAAATTTTTCTCATGTGCAGCGTAATGGAGGTGAACCGAATCCCAGAGCCCCTCTACTGGGCCTCGTGTTTTCAGCTTGTAACCAGAGTAACAGCAGTAGGGGGAATCATGGGACAGAAAAGTGGAGGAAAAGAGAGGAAGACGAGGGTATAACTTTCCCCGCGTGATTAACTTTGCATCTCATGTACCACTTATTCTCACACAAACCTGTATTTCCATTGGCACCTGGCCAGAGGCTTTTTGACCTCATTCACTTTCTTTCTCATGTCACCTGGCGGCCGCTTCGCGGCGACCTTTCGCGCAATGAATACAAGTCCCTGGAGAAAGATCACTTACAGAAATCCTTCACTGGCCTTAAAGAGAAAAAAAATCACCCAATTAAGAGCAGATATAATTCATGCAGTCATCAATGTGTCCAGAGCTGCACACACTCCTCCTTCCATGCTGACCTCCAACATGAAGAATGTGTGATTCAACAGGGGAGCGGAAGGGTGGACGGCTGCTATCTAGTGAGCACCAAGCTGCCCTATAACAGAGCTGCAGGCTGAACCAGAGGAATCCTGTCGGAGGCTTCGGCCTCCTCCCCGGACGTCTCAAACATGCACAGGGAGGGCGAGGGGGAGAGGTCGTCCAGGATTTGGCAATAACAGACTTTCTGAGTTGTAAGTAGCACCACTGCGCAGCAGGGAGGTTTGTTGTGTTGCATTCCATTTAGGTCCTCCACTCAGTTGTTTGACGGGTCGTTTAATGCTGATTAGAGAGCAGAATTCAGAGATCCAACAACCCAGTCAACATACAGTAAAGGGCTTTACACACTGGGGGCATGAAGAATAAATTATAATAAATTTGAAATACTCGCCTCAAAACTATTCATGCCAGCAGCGACAGTGACATCAACCAATGATTAGTGAACTTACATTTTGAAGCTTTGAGAATAGCATCCAGCCGTCGCCATCTTGTTATTTTGGAGCCAGAAGTGGCGGTGGATGTGACTCGATCTCTGAGGACACTACGCCCGCCCACACATTGTGGAAATCACCACTGGCCTGTCAATCAAACAGACCAAACATATCACTTTTTGAGGTCTGATATTTAATTAATGATGGAATTATTTTTTTCAGACCCGAAAGCTACATCCACTTTTTTACCAATGAAAGATTTGCGTAAAGCTCATTCTTTAGAAAAAAAAAAAAAAAAGATGGAATCAACATCATCCAGTGATGAAGAAGTCGTCCTGCTCCTTCTCACTCAACAAAAGAAATAGATTTTGGTACGTTAGCCAAACCTGCTGTGATACTGTGGCCTGCTTACTCCCACCTCTCATTCTTCCCAAAGTAAACTACTCACTATCCTTATCGTCTAGTTGTTCAGTGACGGACATTGATAGTTAAGAATAACATGCAGCATAGATTGATGTACTGGTGACAGCGGTAGTTACATTGATTTAGATCTTAGTCAATAATATGGAGTTGTACTTCTATTAGTGGAGCCTCCTTTATTCTGAGTAAATGTATTGATTATTGCTCATGTAATATAACGTGTCTAATGTCATTTCTGTGTGTATTGATTGTGTTTTGGTATTTTTTTTGTATAGACAGCGTATTGATGTGTTTGATGTGCTGATATCTATGCAATCAAATAATGAATATTAAGGATGGCTTTAATGTGACTTTAATACATTGAGATGGAAGTTGAGGTGGAAAACGTTGTTTTCATTACATCTTAACAATGGAAATCAAAACCAGCATGCCACTTTACAATACAGCCAGCACTTTAGAGAGTCATTTTATTATATGAATCAGGTACCATCTCTACTGGTAGTTAAAATTGACAGAATCATGTTAATGTTATATTCATAGTATTTCTGATGTTTGTTGTTCAGTCACTGAAACCATTGGGGTGAATTTGGTAACCAAGTAACAGACCTGCAGAGAAGGTCTCTATATCCAAATCATCAATTAGATGACTAAAATGGTTAATTATTTCAAACAAGGTTCAGTATTCCACATTAAATGGCACCAAACTGTGTACAGATTTTTATTTAAAGTGACATCCCTGGGATCAATTACAGTTTTTAAAAACATGCAAAAATGATTTATTTGATGAAACTGGAAGAGAAAAACAATGTGATGAAAGATATGCATTAAATAACTTAAGATGATATTAAATGTAGTGAAGAGAAAACCGTTGGAAATGGTAGTTTGATAAAACTTAAACCTCTTCACCCCCTCCTCGTCCTCCGAAAGTAAATTATTACAAACATATGTTCTGTTGAGAGCAATGTGAAACCCATAATGTGGTCAAGACTGCACCATAAAGAAACATTCACAGCCACTTCCATGAAAATGATATGAAATAGGACTTTTTCACTGCTGGTGAAATGATTCAGGTGTGTTTTATTATGTACATAAAGATGAACAATAATGAAATACATTTTTTTTTTTTTTTTTTTTAAACAAGCCTTCACCAGGAAGGACATCAAACCAAAATGACCAGAATGCTTTCATGTGTTGAAACTTGAATTCACAGATTGAAATATTTTCCGGAGGAAGGATTAGAAGAAAAGGGGGTTTTAAAAATCGCTTCTTTTCGCCGCTGGATTCTTCAGCTCCTCCTAACTCGGGGCGATAAAGATGCCGGAGTGATGCCTGGCCTTTCTCCTGAGCTCTGGGAGGAAAATCCTGTTTAACGTCTCCACAATAACATTCCCTGGGGTTATTTATTCAGGAATGTTAATGTGCTTAGAATCTACTTGCCCCTGTGGCCTCTGACACAGGCTCCTCTGGGGTTTTCCTATCAAGCATTCGATCAGGCGCAGCACAAGCTCTTTGGTGCCGCTGCCATCTGTTTCAACAACAAAAATTGATGCAGGAGGAATCCATTGATGACCCTGCACTCAGACAGCGTGGGCTGTCTGTTTGTGCAAGAGCTTGCCTCAGTGCATTCACGCAGGGTGCATCTCGGTTTATGTTTTGCTTCAATTTGACATTGTAGCGTGCACCGTGGAAGCTGGTGTATTTTAATGTCTGCAAGCCCTTCAGCAGGAAATTCGTGGACTTCTCTTCACGCCTCTCATGCACTGTAAATACTGTATTTATGTGTCTTCTCAGGGCCACGATCTGTGCTTTATGTCCCTGGTTTGAATAAACACAACACAATTACAGGATGTAAATGGGGCCTCTCCATACATATGAGATCCATTACCTTTCCACACTCATTTAATCTCTCTGTAGGTCCCTAAATGGAAACAGATGCACAGAGCAGCATGATCACCCAACAAAAAAATTTACAAGCGGCAGGAGTTATTACCCAACAGTTTGGGCCTTTTTTCTTTTTTTTTTACACATTTTTTGGATTTACTGTAGATTCTCAGAGGAATGTTTTGACTTTTCCGGAAATATGCTATCTTGACTTGATCGACAAGAAGATCAACACCACTCTCAAAATCTAAAAACTGGTATCTTGTGTTTTCATTTTCTTATTTATCTTAATTCTCTATATTTATACTGTAGGTAGGCTTAGATTTGTTCCTCTCACTCCCGCTTCCTCCCACCGTCCAAAGACATGTTAGGTTAATTGTGAGCATCAATGGTTATCTATTTTTGTCTGTTTTTCTGTGATCGACTGGCCATCTATCCAGAACGTAGACTCCGGCCTAGCCTCGCTGCGCCGACTGTAGCTCACAGCTTCAGTTTTCTTCGCTGTAAATACAGTCTGGCGGACCAATCAGCGACCAGTGTCGATGGTTACCTCTGTTTGTCCCGCCCCTCCTTCACTGTGATTTGACAGCTGGTGATAGTCACGCACACCGATAATATTATTTAACTCTCGCTGGCCGAAAAAAAAATCGTCTAACCTTCAGCATTCCACACAGACTAAATGATCAGCACCTCATCACACTGCTGGCGTTTATTAAAAGAATTACAAAAAAATATGCTGCACTGAGGAAAAAACACTTTCGTTTGGGCTTTAGGTAGTGCAGCGGTGGCAGTGTGTCAGCCAGTTTTCGGTGCATGCTGATTGGTTGAAATTAACCAGTCTACACCCAGCAGGATGGACAGACTAGGAGCATGTTCAGACCCATATATTCATAAAGTCAAATTCGGGCCTGGTTCGCACCGGGCTAGCTCCAGTCTCTCTCTCCCCCCCCCACCACCACCACCAACAACAACCCCAGGTGATCCCATTCGGGATAAAGCAGTTATACATAATGGATGGAAGGACAGGATCAATAAAGTGTTTCTGATTCTCAATCTTCTCTAATTGTCAATTAAGAAAGCAAAATGGTTTTCTTTTCCTTTAAAGAAAAGCAGGTGAAAGCAGCTCCACACTGTGATGTTTCTCAGATTTCTTGTATACTGTATGTTTGGTCATCTGACGATTTGCACACTTGAGAGCTTATTTTTCTTGGGAAACTTGAACAAATGACCGACTGAGCGTTCTCTGACCTAATTGTGCTGTAAAAAAAACAATCCAGAGGTCCCTGCCCTCACTGATTGACCGTGTTTGCATGTGAGTGCTTTGCACAGGACCATGTGGACCTGGAGGATTTCCTGGCCCCGTGGCCTCGTTTGTAATGCTGTTTTTCTGACCCTGGATTCCAACACACACACAGGGCTTACTCCCAGGGGAATTATCCTGCAACACCAGGATGCTGAACTGTATCTGGTCCTTCTTTTATGATTGATGTGTAGTCCAGAACTTGGGATGAATGCAGTCCACATCACTGGATTCATTTCTCTTCACATGATTCAGGTGGTTTAACAAAAAAAAAAGTCATGGTAACTCCTGTAATAAACCCCACATCTTCTTTATGATTCACAGTAAATCACGTTTAATTGCACTGACAGATGCAGTAAAATCTTATCTGCTCATAATGGTGGCCTTTCAATGACATCCACATTTTGACCATTTTTTAATGTTTGTGTAAGTTTATGATTTCCCTAAAACGGGAAGTCAGAGGCCCCGACTCATAAAGAACATAATTCTTTCTGTGTGAAGCATTTTTATGATTGGCCTCCACCTCATGTAATGCTCACTTCAGGGTCGCTCTCAAATTGTCCATAGGTGGGTAATATTTTACACCCCACAGCCTTGTGGGTTTTTCATTCACTCCTCACTCCAACTTCCCATTTGTTTTTTCACTCCAAGAAATGACAAGAACGTTGCGTCACGTCTGACAAATGTACTTTCAGTGTAATGCGTCACTCTGATGAAATCATGGAAATCACTTCCACAGCAGTCCGGCATTATTTGTCAAGAAACTTGGACACTTAATGGCTGAGACTCTCCTATAAAATTACCAAAAACATATTCTTTATGATTCGTCAGGATGTGAGATGACCTCAGAGTATTGACTCAGGCTCAGATTTCCGGATTGCTCACAGTTCGACAGCCTCGTTGGTGAAACTTGATCTGCACTCTTAAGAAAACATACCTAATGAATGTAAATCCCAGAGGTAGGAATCAAGCCTGATTATTCAGCCCAGAATATCAGTTAGAAAGGTTGGATCCTGGCTGCCATCTAGAGGCCCTTTTAGAAAATACAGGCAGCTTGAGTTCAGCTTTATCAAGGTCAAAGAGGGTGCTCAATAACACGTATTATTATTTTCATTGGAAGAAATGGGAAATCAATTTAAAGCACAATATTTTATAAACTATTGTAACAAGCCAGGAACTAACTGGTCTAGAGGGTAACAAACGGGCACCTAAGGTTGAGAGATGAGGGGTTTCTTCCATTATTCAGGCTGAAAATGTTTGCAGACACATTTCAGATAAACCTTTCTTTAGCAGCATTCTCTTTGTGCTCATTTCTGATCTTAGATGTTCATGTTTATATAATAATAAATATAGAATAGCTAAATGTTTAAGCCAACATGGATGAAAAGTACTCCTACTTTCATATCATCTGTGTAAAATCCATCTGCCGATTCTATCAAAAGCTGCAGAACCGCCTCTGAATGGTGGGGTTGTTTAATTAGAAATAGAATATGATTCCTGTAAAAATGATGCTGTGGTACCAGTATTTCTGTAGCACATTCACGACCAATGACGGTCCCTTTTCTCTTTCTGTGAAGGTAATGAAACCATATTTCTGGCTGTTTATTTTGATTACGGTTGCAATTTGCATGAGGGCAATAATCCACAACAGTGAATGCTGAGATTCCTGTAAAAACGTGCATAACAAATATTTAAATACAAGGCTGGCTCACTTTTATTCAACTCTCTACAGGTTCACTGTGACTACGGTGTTGTCCTGTTGGCCACAGAGCATCTCCAGTAAAATCAACTAAGAGATTCTGTTGCACTGCTGAGATTTAAAAGTGAAGGTGACTGAAATTTGTTTTTGAGTCTGAGCTAGTAAAATGTCATCTTTTAAATTAGTGAGATCATGATTCATCCTTCAAACCACTTCAAAACACAACAATACCAGCTTATAAGTGTGGTATAGTTATTCGTTGCAATAATTTGCCTACATATTTGTTAGTTTTGGTGATTATGCTGCTGTATTGTTTTATTTCTTACACAAACTAAACACTACTTTCTCAAAACTTCCTGTACAGATAAATGTGCAAATATATTTTAACTGCATTTCTTTGTCTATGTTTATGTGGCACATACATACACTTACTCATGTTGGTAGTTCTTACATTATAACACATGTTAGTTGCATCCTGTATGACACAGTTGAAGATGTTGGACCTAACTGATGATAAGCTCCTTGGCAGTAGCTGACAGGTCTGTGATGAGTGTTTGTCTCCCTCTAGCTTTGTGAAGCAGCACTAACTTATTTTAAGTTGTGCATTCTGCAGGTTGCGTTACCTTTAATCAGGACACTACTTTTTCATCTGTTTCACACTTGTTGAACATTGCATTTACTGCATAAAAACTGGTCCTAACCTCAATTGTGAGGACGCAGGAAGCTCCCACAACAGTTGCTCTGATTCTGAAATGCATCAATATGGGGCATGACGACAGACAAATAAAAATAAATCATCTATTTCAGTGGGTGGCAGATGTCCTCAGCCGACTGTGGATTTAAAAGTGGGCCGTGTGCAACTGGACAGACCTGTTTCCTTCTGTCTCTTGAGTTTAAGTTTTAAGCTATTTCATGCTGCAGATTACAAAGGTACTGTATATTATCATAAACAAAAATCTTTCAAAACATTTGTGCAAAGCAGTGAAAATATTTGACTATGCTTTGAACATTAGGTATGTCTCTGTCATGCAATGTGGCCAAATGACAGCTTGTCTTGTTTCATTTAATAAATTTATTAGGAACTAAACTTTAAACACTTTTTACACTTTTGAACATAATAGCTTCATTGCATCTCACACAGTAATGCGGAATGCACACATGCAGTATTTGCTGCATCTTCTAACCAGACTTTTCATAACCAATCAATCACATCAATGACGAACTTGGAGAAATTATTCTGCATGTTTTTTATGCAGTGAGGGTGTTAGTTATCACCCAAAAGTCGATATATTGTTTAAATGGTACATTGTTTGTGGTATATTTACCAAAGCCTACCTAGTTTTACATAGTTCTAGGCAGCATTGGTCATCTTTCTAGGACATTCTCTAATCTCTGGGTCCTTGGTCACCTCCCTGACAGCCAATTAAGAGTCCCACTGGCTCTGAAAGTTTATCACAGTAGTTTACAGAAAACTTCTTGGAGTTCATGGCTCAGTTTTTGCACTGACATGCAGTCAGGAATGTGGTGATCGTATACACACAGGTGTCTGAACTCTGTCCAATCCATGCAGTGCAGGCTACCAATCACAATCAAGACACATATCAAGGATTATTAAAGCAAACAGGATGCATCTGATCACAGTTTGGAGTCATAGCAAAGGGTCTTTGTAATAAGAGGTTTTGTCTTTTTCTAAAAACATGCTTTAATTTTGTTATTATGGGTTATTGAGAGTATTAATAGGGAAACGGCCAATCTCATCAATCTAAAACCAAATTTACAATGAATTAAAATGTGCAGGAAAAAAGCAGTGTGAAAACTTTTAAAGCCACTGTGATTGACACAAAAAGAGATTACATTTTAAATATTTGATCTCCGAATAAGTTACTCAAGAAGTGATTTACTTAACACTGCAAAGTACAGGCTGTGCATATCTTCTGTATTATGGGGGAAACATTGTATATAACTGCAGGACCATGTTTACTCGCTTTAGTTACATTTTGATGTAATGTTTTGATAAACTACAGGACTAAATATAAATCAGAAACAGTTATTAAATAGTAGAAAATGACAATCTCGGCTAAACACTGAATGAACAATCAATGCAGTCAATGCAAACAATGTTTTGCTTGGACTCTAATCATCGACAGCTTGTCATCACGATATTATATATATATATAGAATATATGTCATGCGTGCTGACGTCACCAGCAGCAGCTCGGTGAGCACAGGTGTCACGGAAGCCTCTCCATGTGACCGCTGAAGTATGAAACTCTCACCTTTGTTTGAGGACGACACAATGGAGCAGTTCCACTTTCCAGCATCATGTTCCGGGACACATACCAGCAATACCTCTGTGGTAGCTGTGAATGGTGACATTAGTCAGCGGCAACTCATGATTTGTTCGTTCACACTTCCAGCGTTTTCACGGCTCGTTCCGCGCTTCTGTGACAAGTTTGTCATCCAGGATCATGCTTAACAGTGGAGCGTTCAGGAATATAAGCTGTAAATCGATAAGAGTGGGGGAAGGAGGAGGGATTTGTGGATGTGTGGTTTTCCCACTAATTTCTCACAGCTTGGAAGTTGGACCGAATTTACGCACAAGCTCTCCTTTCATCCAAAGCCAGGATACTTGATTAATGCACGGCGGGATGGCAGAGGAAATCCTCAACGATTCTCTCCCAGATCTAAAAGAGCTGGAGAGTAAGATCGGGAGGAAAACACCGGAAAGTCTTCTGATGTGGATGAAGGATGCTGCGAACTGCGAGGATAGTTGGAGTTCTGATGTGGTGGACACAGGAGACCACAGCTCTGCCCTACGGGACAGCTTCTCTGACAAGATTAACAACCTAAAACAAGAGATGGTAAAGATTTCTTTTGTGCGCTCAGCAATTAATTTCTTAAGATATATTTATGCATATTTTTAAATGGGACCAGATAGCTTCGCTTCTGTTCTGTTGTGACTTTACACCTGCCTGTGCATCTCTACATGCTCGGCCACCGCCAGAACTTGCACAACTTGTTTTTGTTTATTCTGCTGACAGGTCTGCTGAAATGTCACCACAGAGTTGTACTCTGAGCCACTTCACCTGCTCATTCTGATTTTTAATGACAGCCACTGTCACCATTGTCCTCACCACACCTCACCTCACCTGTCTGCTCTATGCTTTATCTCCATTCACTTTGCACATTCTGACTGGATGCCTCTGCTCACCTTTGTTCCTCTTGCTGATCTTTTCTTCTCTTTGTAGTCAATTGAGCATAGAAGCAGGGGCCTCACTAAGAGGGGGCAGACTGTTCTGTCTTGTGTGGCCCTTTGGTAGAAGTACAATGAAATTATGCACTCCTCTCCGCCTGTCACTCGCACATACTTGCTCCTTTATTTACAGGTGTGGCTCCGTTCTGCCGATGTGAGGATCCTGCGCCAGCTGGTGGCCGTGCACGAGGGCATCGAGGCCATGCGCTGGCTGATAGAGGAGCGGGGTGCCTTGGCCAGCCGTGGCAGCAGTTTAACAGGAAGCCTGAGCAGCCTGGTGACCTTGGAGGACCATGGGCCTTCGATGTCTCCGTGCAGGTATGAGCGTTGAGCCTGCCAGGTGTCTGAAGGAGCCCAATTTCAGTGAAAATATGCACATGATTATTCAAGTTGTATTAAAGCATTGTCCAGACCAATATCTATCACAATATATTAGTTCAGAGCAGGTGAGTTTTCACTATCTTTGGAGGCATTTGCATTACACAACCCAAGGAACCTATAACACCTTTGTAGACTTAACTAAAACGCTTTCATATCACTTAGTATATGTGGCATATTTATCAGTGTTCTGAAGAATATGTGAGAAATAAAATGTCTATTTTTTGTAGAAAATCACAAAATCACTGTTGTAAGAATACACTGACTGCGTGTCAAGTAAAATCCAAGCTGTAATTTCATTATATCTTTGCAAATGTCCACAAAGTGAATGTTTCCAGATTTTTGCCAAGTTGCCCTGCAGTGTATTTAAGTACATTCAACACAATTAAATGAAATGGCAACCTTGGGGACTCGAACCAAAAAAGGGGGTTTCCCAAACAGCATCAGTAAACTGAATCTACTACTTGTCTTGTCTTATCTGTAGGAGATAAGACACAGTACCGTAAAGTACAATATGATACCATTAGATAAGATTAGATACAGAACGATATGATAAAATGTGATATGATAAGATACCATTAGATAAGATCAGATACGATAAGATATGATAAGATAAGATAAAATACGATACAATACAATACGATATGATACGATGAAATACGATATGATTTAGTAGTATTTATTATATTGCACAGGATTTTGCACATTCCTGATAATGAGGATTTGCTGGAAGGAAAAATCTGTGCTCCACATGTGGCTGACTGTTTCCACTCCTCTCTCCCTCAGAGAAAGCCCAAGTCCTACCAGCCTTCAGGATTTCACTGAAACCACCGGTGATGAATCAGCAGATCAACAATCACCACACACTGATTGTGGTGATTCAGACCACAAGAGCTTCTCTGACATGCAGAGATCTGAGTCCAGTGAAGAGAGACCTCCGAGCCCTTCCAGCCCCAAGTTTGTATTCAGTCGTTCCAGACAGGGAAGTTGTGGTCAGGCATCATTTAGCCCTGCCAAACATTTGGTTAGCACCAGTGTAGCAAAGTCACAACCACAGCACTCAGATGCAGCGACGCTCAAAGACATCAAAGGTCGTGCTAACACCATCAAAGCAGCTCTGCTCAGATCCAACAGAGCAAGAGGAGAATTGAAAGTTGGCAGTTTTGCCGTCACTCAACAGTCAGGAGAGACACACACAATGCACCGAACACAGGAGAGCTTCAAATCGAGGATGGAGGAGGAAGAGAGTGAATCCAGTGGAGAGAAGGTTCTGCTGGGATACGATGCTCAGTGGCGCTGGGTGGAGTCACAGGACGACGTGACATTTTTATGACTTTCTATGAGCACAATTTGGATTATGATCTTTAGTTTAAAGCTATTCCTCTCAATGATTAACAGTCAGTGAAACAATGGGGTTCAAAATGCATTTTGACAGTCTGTTCTTGTTAGAATAAGATGATGATTAGCTTAATGATGAATTTGATGAATGCCTGTCTTTGTTGCTACTCACTCTCTCCTTACTTTAGTTTTTTTTTTAATTTGGCTGTATACTTTAGGAGTTCGGCAAGAAAATCAACAAAGAAATGTATTTTATAAATGATGTAATCAATAAATATTAATGAGTTCTTTAAAAACATAGTAAGAGGCACTGAAATGATAGATGTTTTACACTTGAATTTTGGAGATATTGATTTTGTACATCAGATTTGGAGGTGGTAGTTTGGTGTTTGTGTTTTTTTTGTTTTTTTTATCAGTGGGTCTTTTGTCTGTTTTATTAGATTGCAATTCATTTTATTTAATTGCCTTCATTTTATAAATCACAAATGCTAGTCAGTGATTTCATGTGCTTATTTTCACATGTGGTCCAATCTCCTTGAAATCTCTCACATGCAATGCAACAAATATTTGTGAAAATGTTAAAGAGACTGATTAAGTTGTCCTGCAATGATGAGCCTGATATATCTAAAAGTTGTCTTAATGATGATCTTGCTTGTCGCCCAGTCTAAAAGTGTGAATTAGTATCTTAGTATCTTGACAGTGAAAGTCCTAATCTTGAAAGATACACACAAGCAGGCTATTTCAGTGCTGTCCCATATTCACCATGGGCCAGTGTGTTGCCTTTAAGTTTGTCTCAAGAATTTTTTATTTATTTATTTATTTTTTTAAGAATTCATGTTATAATTAACACACGCACACATGGTGGTTCTGCTATTTCCCACGCCCCCCAAAGGCAGCGCCTGGCAACTCTCGTGACGTCACGTATTTACATAGAAATCAGGAAGCTGTGTGCACGCAGAGCGATGTCTTCTCAGCGGTAGTTATGTGTGACATTAGAGGTGGATACGGGAAGATGTGACGACTCGGGACAGTCGTAGGGGAAACATGGAAGTTTGTTTTCTACGCGGTCTCCTTGTCGTCGCCCTGACGGCTCGGACTTTAGGAGACGGTGAGTGTTTCCAGCGGCAGGGACGAAAGAGACGGGTGTTAGCGTGGCTGCTAACAGTCGCAGCTGGCACTAAGTTATTTTAAGATGTCAGCTGCAGGTTTGAAGGTGACAACACGTGTCTCCTACGGATGTCTCCACGGTGCATCTCCGGTAGCGATGCTGTTTATTGGTTATTTTAACTTGCTAAAAGTCAGCAGACTCTTTCTACAGGTCTTAAAACCAAGTTTCGCCGTGCAAGTCCTACCAGGGGTGTCAAACATACGGCCCGCGGGCCGGATCCGGCCCGCCAGGGGGTCCAGCTCGGCCCGCCGGGTGACTTTGCCAAGTGTGAAAATTACAGAAAGACATGCATTGCATTTCTATGAGAATATGGAGGTTTATGAGTACAAACGTTTTGTAATTTTTTTTTTTTTTTTAATCGATCCAGTAATTGCTTCAGAAACAGTCAATTGACTATTGACGTCAATAGTGTGACGTCAAACGCGTCACAAAGCGAGGGAATCTGCAGAGAGCCCAGGCAGATAAACAGTGGGCTGATGTCTGAGTTTTTGGTCTTTATGTTTCTAGTTTATTGTAGAAAGACCTTTAAAATAGGGTTTATCATCCAAAAACCTTCACCAATGATTTAAACAGAGAAATGTTGTCGTTATGTCTGCGTTATTATGCTATGAATTTATTGGTCTGGCAGTATGTGGCCCCTTAACTAAAGTGAGTTTGACACCCCTGTCCTACACTATTTTGATAGCATTTATTGTGTCTTCTTTATTCCTGAATGCCTTTGGTGAATTGTCCTGCATACGTTTGCATTTCTTCATCTCGCTGAGAGAATTTATGTATTAAATAATACAGGAAATCTCTAACATCCGATTTTCCTTCTTAATTCATTGCATATTACAAGTACAATATGGAAATGAAATACTTAACATTATAATTAATAAGGAAAACGTGTTAACGGTTTCCACATTAACACACGGAGATATAACAAACAAACAAAAAACAGCAACCCCCCCAAAAAACACAAATTACTTATTGGTTCCAGAATAATGTGTTAAATTTTTCTTCATATTCAGACAACTTTATTGATCCCAAGAAGGTCAGTATATGTGCAGTTTACCCAGTCCATACACAACTTTAAACACTCAGAGGGAGAATAGTTGCCATATATCAGAGTAACACATCAACATGTCAACATACATAGATCGATGCAAGGAAAGAAGCAGCAGCAAATACAAATATGTTATAGTTATATATATAAAAAATAAGTTATATTCCATACAAATATCCAAGTTTGTCAGCAGTTCGTAGCCTCCGAGGATTCTGGGTCACATTATAATGGTCGGCTTGAGGGCATCACAATGAATTCACTGGACAGAACATGCTCAGATTGGCTCATACTTCCTTTTGAGGGAAGCGCAAGTCCCTTGCTGGACTCCAATTATTATGGAGCAGACTTTTACTGTACCGTTTAGGCTGTCTCTCCTTCATACACATCCGACCTGTGTCTACCATTTGAGACCAACTTCACTGCCTTCAGGAGAGAAACTGCGTTCCTACATTAACGAACGTCTGTTTCTCCTACAGATGGACAGTTGACGTTCGTATCGGAGCTTTCGTCCAAACCTGCTCAGAAGTTGTCAAAGTACGGTTGGTATGGCAACGTGAGGCTGCAGAAGTTCCATGTGCCGGAGGACACCGCAATCGCTCGCTGGCTCTTTTCTGTGACGAAGGGCCACAACTTCTACTGTGGACAGCACAACGTCACGATGTAAGATAGGAAATTCCCTATCGTGACAATGTCCACCCAAAATGTACCTGCTGATGTCTGTTTTTGAAATTAAATGTCCCTATCTGTCTCTTCCAAACCTTTTGTGACTCTTTGTTTTCTGTTTTTATATTCTGCTCTTCTCACATCTTCTGCAGCCATATTCAATGGGGTTCTCCTCCTGTTATAAACCCGATCGGTTTGATGTTTCCCAACTCAACCCTTTGGAGCCCCTGTTTGTCTCTGACTCTGCCGGTGACGTCCCAGAGCTCCTCAACGTTTAACCTCTCCGACCCTGCTCCAGGTGATTGGTACGTTGCTGCACACTTGCCTGAAGATGATGGGCGCATAGAGCAGAAGGTTTGTATGGAGCTTTGTATAATACATGCTTGTTACTTTCTCTTGTTGTTGTTGCTGAGGTTGATTTTTTTTTTTTTTTTTTTTTAATTTTATGACTTTTCACTCCTGATCCAGTTGTGCTCATTGTGTATTCAAATAGCTGAAATCGTAATGAAGACCATTTAGGAGGATACTTATCTGAATAAAACAAGTGTCTTGCATGGGAGCGTCGATATATTTTGTCAGTATTCCAATCGTGCCACTCAAGTCGTAAATGTCCCTTTTCCTCCAACCTGTTCCGCATTGTTTTGTATGTAAAGTCGCTAAACCACATTCTCGTTCTTCATTTTCATTTGGCTCTGTTCAGCTTGCAGAATTCCAGCTTGCAGTGGAGTCCTATTGAGCCTCGATTCACATAGATCTTTGTCATTTTATTGTTCTTCTTTCCTCTGATTTATTAGTAACCTCATTAATCTGAGTAACCTTTGCCCTGTGCTAATCTGTATGCAGAGAACTGTGCACCAGAATATCTATAGTTATTTATTTTTGTGTCTCTCTTTGTCTCTTAGGGCTTTCCGTCCTGCTCCTTTTTCTTCCAGCCTCAGCTATCAATTAGGAGAGCGGTGGACACACCCGTTTTACAGCAGGACACATTCCTCACACAGACCGCAGCCCCTGACAGACCTGCACGCCTTAAGTAATAATTGTTTGTGTATTCATGCGTACATGTTTTATTGTTTTATGTCCTGTACTTCCTCTCTCTGTGCCGTCATGTACTTGTTTATATCACGGGCAGTACACTGAATGTGTTTGTGTTCGTCGTAGGCTGTATGTTCCAGAGTTTGCCTCGTCTCTCTCGGTCTCTGTGGCTGACTGTTTGTCAGGAGAGGAAGAAGACGGTGGAAACTGTTCACTGGTCCTCAGGCTCGGCTCTGCCTCTCTGCAGCAGGGCCCAGTAACAGCGAACTGCTCGGGGATCAGCTGCTCTGCAGCTCTCTCTCGCCCACCTTGGGACACCTGGTTACGAGTTGTCGTGGAGAGCAGCGAAGTCAACCGTACTGTGACCTTTAGTATCGTCTCAAACGTCACAGGTGAACACAAACACGTGTTTTAATCTGACGTTTCACACACGATGTCTCTGTTCTAACCCTCTGTCTGTCTGTCTGTCTGTCTGTGTGTGTGTGTTTACCTCAGTGGGATGTAAGCCCGAAAGTGTCGGCCTTGAAGCAGATGATGACATCAACAAGCTCTGCGGCAACAGCAGCTCCACCAACTCAACTTCAACAGGAAACAGCTTGTTTGTTAGTGGCACAGTCCCCTTTAGCAACCAGTCGTCACCGGTAACGGCGCTGTTGGCGTCTGCGTGTGTGTGGAGCTTCCCTGTGCTGTACGAGGAGGTGGACGTTCTGTCACTGCGCTTCACCCCCACCAACGGCCCCAATGTCAGCGTCACAAACACACACCCCACGCTGCTCACCTACCCCCTGCACACACAAGCCACCGGTGGTACACTCAACCTGCAGCTCACTCTCAACACCGTGAGTAACAATACTATTAAACATATGCAGTAAGAGTTAAACCTTCATGTTGTTCTGCTTTGCTTTGATTCACGTGTGTGTGTGTGTGTGTGTGTGTGTGTGTGTGTGTGTGTGTGTGTGTGTGTGTGTGTGTGTGTGTGTGTGTGTGTGCGTGTGTTGTATTTGTAGACTAATGCAACGTTGGGGAACAGCAGCAGTGTGGTCGCCTGTCTTTCTCCCTGGGCTCCAGTCCTTGAACTCAACCACTCTCAACCCTGTCGCACAGGTGCAGCAGCAGCACTCACTCACATACACACACCTGGAAATAACTGCTGTAATTAATCAGGAAACATCAAGATAAAATCGCAGACATTCTGGTTAAATGATACGTACAGACGGATCAGCTATCCAGGTGATATTTCTGTTTACATTATATTGATGTACCGCAAAAAAACCCAGTTCAGATGCAGGTGAACTTCCCCAGTCCAGATTCAGATTCACTTCTTTTTTTTTTAATGGCAGTTGACTTGAAAAGTAGAATACTGGTATTTGATTTGAATTATAGATTTATCGTTCCAGCCACAGGCTGCTCTGTAGGTCTCGATTTGGATTATAATGCACAATACTGACATAAGACAAATGACATATAAATCATTGATTCTCCGACAGCTTTTTTTGGAGGATATGGCATTGGTGTGAACGCCAGTGTTCCTAAAGCTGTGGTCAGGCTGCCTTTTCCTCAGTCGACAACATGGTACCTCACCCTGCAGCTCATATGCAACAGGTAACACACACATGCATTTTGCAGTAATATATTTATATATACACACACACACAAATAAGGTCTTTTATTTCTGCACATTTCTGGGCCAATATATTTTTTATTGTGCTTGTATATAATTATATATATCTTGACTATACACATTTGAGTTTGTGTGTTAAAATTTCTGAATGCCGGCTACTTACAGTGCAGGAACGTGACTGCACAGAGGTTGTTCTCGCGGTTGGTGCCGATTTTAACAAACATGGACGCGATTGTGTTTGGGGATAAAATCGGGGACGTTTTCTACATTATGTTGGTTTACATTCAGAGGTCTCCGACTGAATGGTGTGTTAAATAATGCGCCCAACTTGTGTGTGTGTGTGTGTGTGTGTGTGTGTGTGTGTGTGTGTGTGTGTGTGTGTGTGTGTGTGTGTGTGTGTGTGTGTGTTTCTCTTCCAGCAGTAACTGTGGTAATACATCAGTGGTGTCTGTGGTCCCCGAGGTGTTCATCAGTGCCTGCATAGAGGACTGTGGGACGTACGGTGAATGTAGACTACTCAGATCCTACAGCTACCTGTACGCTTCCTGCGTCTGCAAGGCTGGTACGACACACATACACGGATACTCGTCCTCTCTCTGTCTCTCTCTCTCTCTCGTCCTCTTTGTTGTCATTTCTTCAGCAATCACGGCGTCGCCCTCATTTGGTCTCTCTGTGTGTTTCCAGGCTGGAATGGTTGGGGCTGCACGGACGACTCGACGGCTCAGTCGTACAGACGCCAGTTGACGGCAACTCTGCTGCTCACGTTCAGCAACCTGTTCTTCCTGCCCGCCATCGTGGTGGCAATCAAACGCGGCTACATCACCGAGGCCTCCGTCTACCTCTTCACCATGTTGTTCTCCACGGTAACGCACTAAAGTTCGGGCGTTGTTGTGTAAGAGGGAAGTTACAGGAAATTGAAGCGTAGATATTTCCCACGTTGATATTGTTTGAAGACAAACTCGAGTCAATCAAGTGTTTGATTTCGTCGTTACACTTTCAAACTTTATTAGCAAGCTGACGGTCTAGAGATGTGTTTCTAGTAATGAACCAAGTACTGTGGAGATGTATTTTTGTTGTTAGGTATGGCCCTTTGTGGTTGACAACAAAGAAAATCAAAGATGAATCTAGACTTTATTGCACACAAATTTCAAGCCTTTTTTTTTTTTTACCAACTGTGAGTTCTATTTTGTAAACCATTGAAACAGAGAAGCAGATCTGTGTGTATATGTAACCCCGGGGGAAGGAGAGCTTCCAGACGGTGAACATTAATTCCTGCTTGCACCGCTAAAAGGTGGAACAGTCAGTGATTCCTCATCTTCGATGCCGTGCTTTGTTTTCCTTGTATTTATAGTTCTACCACGCATGTGACCAGCCAGGTGTAGCAGTCCTGTGTATAATGGACTATGACACCCTCCAATACTGTGACTTCCTGGGGTCAGTCTGTTCCATCTGGGTCACCATCCTGTGCATGGCTCGCGTCAGAGACACGTTCAAATATGTAAGACACTGACTGCTGTCTCTTCTTCTGTTACACTGTTTTCATAGTTTGCACATATTTGTTCAGTATTGTTGTCTGTTCCTTGTTACTGTGTGTGTGCGTGCGTGTGTGTGTGTGTGTGTGTGCGCGCGTGCGTGTGTTCAGACCCTGTTTATGCTCGGGGCTCTGCTGATAGCCATGTCGATGCAACTGGACCGCAAAGGCTTGTGGAACCTGCTGGGCCCCGTCCTCTGTGCCATACTGTTCATGGTCATCGCCTGGGTAAGAGATACACCAGGATCTTGACAGCAGTTCTGTAAAACACTCTGACAATGAATCTGTTGTAGAGTTGAGATAAAACTAC
Source organism: Brachyistius frenatus (assembly GCF_029030835.1). Lineage (NCBI taxonomy): Eukaryota > Metazoa > Chordata > Actinopteri > Embiotocidae > Brachyistius > Brachyistius frenatus. The sequence goes on along the minus strand of NW_027210787.1, from coordinate 700,418 downwards.
CAACTTCCTGTTGCTGTTCTTCTCCTCTGTTTGCAGGTGTACCGAGGGGTCCGTCGACGACATTGCTATCCTCCTTCTTGGCAGCGCTGGGTCTTTTACCTGATTCCCGGGGCCATCTGCGCCTTAATCGGGGTGTGTCTGTACATTTTTGCCGAGACGGAGGACAACTACTACTACACCCACTCGCTGTGGCACATCCTGGTGGCCAGCTGCGTGGTGTTCCTGCTGCCACCGAAGGAGAAGGACAGGGAGGTGTTGGGCTGGAGCAGAGGCTGGAGCTGGAGCTGGAGCTGGAGACCTCGGGTTTGTGGATACACACTCTGTCAGAGCGGCAAGGACGAACTCTACACTGTCACATAGTAGAGCTGGAGGTGCTGTAAAGAAGCAAAAGTGTCCAGGAGGCGATTGTTAGACGGCACTATGAGACAGTGACATACTTCAGACAGACACAAGACATCCAGTTACTGCTGGTGATGACAACATTTTATAATGTCTGTAGGACTCTGACTCTTCAAAGTTTCTTAGTATCTTGAATAACACATTTTGAAATCAAAGTAACACCTATATTCTCATAGGTCCACACTTCTCATCATCACAACCAGTGAGAAACTTTATATATTTACACACACAAACACACGCACAAACACACACACACACACACACACACACACACACACAAACACTCCATTTAACCTAGCTGAACCTGCTGAAACCTCCATGGTGGTCTTATTTATACCATCTTAGGCTTCAACATCAAAACCTTCAGGCAGCAGACCACCTGACCTTTGACCTCATGACCAGGAGTTCGTGCACATTGCGTATGTACATATTTTACTAGAGTAGGAAATGAATGTTTGAAATATTTATATAAGGAATAGCACTTTGTGGAAGTCTTTTCAATCTTTAAATTCAATCTATCATCGAGTCTACCGATACAATATGCTATAGTGACAGCTAATGTAAACACTCCTCAGTCTTGTATCCTAAATATGAAAGTAGTTTAAATCTTTTGGTTTGTATGAAATGTGCTGGACTTTAAACTGCCAGTTAGTTTTAACTTTTTTTTCAAGTAGTTTGACATAAAAGCTATTTTCAGAGCTTTTGCACGCTATCATGTGGTCTTCCTTGTAGAATGCTGATAATGAAAATCAAGATAGAGACTATTTAAAGGTCCCATATTTTACACTTTTCAGATGTTTTATTTTCAGTTCTTATATCCATAAGAAGACATTGTTGTTGTTTTAAGCACCAAAAACCATGTCAATATGGTTTTAAACCTACTGTCTTAAGCTTCCCTGGAGCTCTATTTATATAGCAACTAAACCTGCTTTATAATCCAAACAGAACTACACATTTAAATGTATACAATATGGGACCTTCAAAACTGGTAAATTGCTCCTTTGCTAAGGAGTGATTATCACATTTATCCTGCCTTCACTCAGCATTTGCAGCCTTTTAAAGAGTCCCTCTGTGATTTCAGCATTGCACTTTAGTGACATTGTTGGACTCACAATGAACAGTTCTTAATTGAACCACAGATGACATTTTTTTTATTCACACATTCTTTATCCTGTCGCCGACATTACCCACGATGCAACATCGGCTGTTTGGTCAGAGATTTAGGTGTGTTTTACAAGTGATGATGAAGAGCAGACTTTAGCAGTCTGGTAAAGTCAACTCTTTATTACTCCACGCACCCACCAAGTTTTATTTATTTATTTTTTTAAACCCATCTGATGCTGACTCAAGTGATGTCACTTGAGGTAGTTAACCATGTTTTGCAGCCACAAAAGACTTTTCACAGCACTTTTCCACGTATGTGGTCATTCTCTCAAAGATCTGTAATTGATGGTGGAACTGGTGGAATTCCCCTTTAACGTTCTCCTATGTGTACACACTGTCTTGGCCACCATTAAACAGGAATTCAGGGGCTTTTAGTCCAGTGTGGATGTGACCAGGTGGGGAAATATAAGTGTCGTAGTCTCTGATTCCGACTTACCTCTATTCTGTTTTGAACTCACCTTCATGTTTGTTTTCTCACTCCAACACCTTACCAACCTTACTTTTCACCGACATTCATTCTGAAGCACTTTTATGATCAAGAAGCTGATTCCACAGTTTAATGTACAGAGTGAGTATGTGTCTGAATCTGCACTAAGTGAATGTATTTTCACATTTCTGTCCAGTGCCTCCTCTAATCTATCTTTTTGTGTGCGAGAGAGTGCACTGTATGTCACGTATGTGAATGTGTGTGTTTTGTCTGCAGCACCAGTGAAGCCACTGAACACTTTATTTTGTGTAAAGACACGTAGTGTAGTTTATGTGTTGTCCCACATGGTGAGGGTTTTTCATTGTGATTTTGTTGAAATTGAAAGTGTCTTACTTTCAAAGCCTTCCTTTCGTTGTTGAAATATTGTTTTTCTCTCGTGTATGACTGTGTATCACTTTATTTTTGTTCTCACAATTAAGTACAACTGCAACATGTTGGTGTTGGTCTCACTTTGTGTAAGGATGGAAAAAATGCAATGTTCCACGTAAAACGTGATTTTGTTTGCTGTTTAAAAACAGAATTTAGCCAACCAAAAATAAATCTGTTGTATAAGGAGAAACCTTTCATGTTTTTTGTTGCTTGTAATGTGAAAGTACTTTTTCTTCCCTAACACACAAACTCATACTTACACACCAGAGAGCAGATGGGGAACCGACGGAAGCAGATTATCGTAATCCTCAGAAATGTAGAAAGTGCTTGTGTTGAAATATCCCTCTGAGTGTGTATGAGAGTGTATTTGCCTGTCCTGCTCCCATATATATATATATATCTTACCTCCCATTAGTAAATTTGATGGTCCCACAAAGCTTCCAGATCCCACAACATCAGGCTTAACTGCTTTGGTGTGGTTGGCATGTGAGTTGACTAAAACAAGTGTAAGGTTTTTAAATCCTGACTGTTGTTTTGTTTTAACGGATGTATCAACGTTTCATAAAGTAGGAGACATTTTAAGCAGACTCGAAAAGGAATTATTAACATTATTTTCAGACTTTTAGAGTCTTGCACGAGTCAAAAACACTGGATTTTACTATTCCCGTAATGTGTAAACTTATAACTCACTAAACCCGATAGCGTCCTCATTGTCTTTTTTTCCTGTATGTTAATTCAGCAGGTTTCATTCAGATGCACAGAAGACAATACAACTGTTTTCACAGGTGAAGTAGTGCTTTTCTTAACAAGTACACTAACATTTATGTGTTAAATTGGTGGCGTGCTCCTTTAATCTTAGTGATTATTATTAGTGTGGCCCTTGCGTTTATGTGCTGTACTGATGTGCTCAAATCTCAGGTTCACTCTCAGACCATAAACTGTGATAAAGAGTCCCAAATTGTGATTTTTCCAGGAGTACAAACGCTTGTGTTACTTTGACCACACGCAGCCAGTAGAGGGAGCCATACCTGGAGAAGAAACTGCAGCTCTCAGGACCGATGATGGACAGAAGGGAGGTAGTTTACACAAAAGATTTACAATTAGATCAAGAAGTAATAGGAAAGGAGAACTTTTGTCCAAACAGAGATCAGAAGGGATAGAAAAAAAAAACTGCATGCATAGACAAATGGCTTCATCATAAACAGATCAGAGCTGATATTTTTTGTAAACAATTTTCATTATAGCATCTTGTGGAAGTAACTTTGTCATGGTTGAATTACGGCATCATGGGTAGGCACACAAGTTTAATTTTTTTTTTCAGTATAAATTGTATTTGATAAGCTTCTTATTTGTTGGATGCTTAAATTCCTTCGTACTTCTTGAGTTAGTCTTCACATATGGGATTTAATAAATCCTAACACAAACCATGTAATAAGTTTGAAATGAACAGTAACGCCTACAAACAAATAGATGTACGTATGAAAGACAGAGAAGAGAGAAAGTCAAAGGAAAGTAGATCGAAAGCTGCATCACAGATCCACACCCACTCACCGATGTTCACAGCAAGCAGAGCTGAGGGCACAGTACAACACCGACTGCTGTTGTGACATTTTATTGGGATGAAAACGTGCTTGAGCCAAACAGCAACAACATATACAGCATGATGCTTCAGCGTGGAATGAACCAGACATGCAAAACTGTACGAGAATCACAGACATGCTGAGGCAGACTTCTGACTACACACACCTCTACTCTCCATGAACTACCCCTTTACCTAAACCTGCTAGTAAGAAACAGAATCTTCTATGTTAAAGGTATCTGATGGTTTCGAGGGGGAAAGGAACATTTGACATAAGGGATAATAATTAAATAATTCCACACACTTTTTGGGCTGAGATGGGATGCTGGATGAATAAAGGCTGCACTAAAAAGCTCTTTCCTCTCCTCAGATGTGATGCTGCTGAGGTATGCAGTAACTAACACCTGCTCTCCAACAGGAAGCTGAAATCCTAACTCTTAATATAGCAGCGGTGAAAGTAAAGCTCTGGTTTGACTTGACAAGAAAACAAAAAAAAAGCAGAAGAGAAATCCTCAGATGGTTGCTGTGGTGACCGACCGAGACAATGAAGTGATTTCTGAGTCTGACACGTTTTTTTTTTTTTTTGGGCCCGCCATCAGGCCTGGGCCCCAGCCACAGAGTTGGTACCTGCTTGCCCCGCTCCCTTGGCAAGCCCGTCTTCCTCCGTTGCCTGGGTGACAGCCTGAGCAGGGGAGGGGCTAGCATGCCGCTGGCGTCTCATGAAGGGGAACACACTGAGAGGAAAGAGAGGAAGAAGAAGAAAAGGTAAAGAGGGATGTGCCGAATAAATACATGGCAATGACAGGGTAGCTAATATAAAATGTCACCTTTTCTTCGTTTCCTGGGGGACGATAGCTTTAGCCAGCATGTTTTTGTACAGGTCAGATTTCAGATACCTTGGGTAAGAGTCCTAAATACACACACACACACACACACACACACACACACACACACACACACACACACACACACACACACAGCATGTGAGAGTTTAGTTCATAGAAAGGAAAATAAAAACTTGCACGAGCCCCTGAAGATGACAAAAAGTATGTCTTCGTAATTATGTTTGTCCAAAGGATTTCCATAAGAGCACCTTACAAATTTCCATTAGATGCTCCATGTGTTACAGAGCCCGAAGCTGTGAGTGGAACCACTCAACTTAAACTTAATTAAGTTGCCTTTTCGAGCCATGTAAAAGGTAAATGGCCTGCACATGTAAAGTGCTTTTTCACCAGAGCGGTTTTACAATTTCCCTCCCATTCACACAGGAATGGTGCGACGCAAGGCGCTCGCCTGGAAACAGGAGCACCTTGGGGTTCAGTGTCTTGCCCAAGGACACTCAAGCATGTGGATAGAAGGACCTCGGGATTGAACTGGCAATCTTTAGGATCAGTGCCCTTTACTAGTTTTAGTTAGATAGTGATTTACATTTATTTGATGTAATTAAGGATTCATCACAAACATCAACAACACAAGAGGGATGATGAGAGTAAACACCAAGAACACAGTCACAAAAAACAATGATCCTAACATAACACACAAATATGGTGGGGGAGGGGGGTAATGTCAGATTTAGTCTGTGACGAAGCATAAGATTGATGTGGAATCAATATTCAAGTTTAATTGAGTGCCATTAAACTGCAATGAATGAGTCGGGGGTCAGACCTTCTTCATGAGGAAGTAGATGTGCATCTGCGCATCATCCATGACAAAGCGATGTGGGTGTTTGATCCCGTGTAAAGTTTTATCCATTGTCTTGCTGTCGATGTTGACCCAGCGGGCGGCTCCAGGAGCCAGGAAGTTCCTGGAGACACACAAAGGAGTGAGAGCATCGTCATCGGATGAAGTCATATACGAGCGACTTGTTCGGCTCGTTTGTGCACTTACTTGTAGATCTCCTCCACTTTTTCTACAATCTTGGAACTTTCTCCGTGTCTGATGTCCTCACATGCCTGCCAGAAACACAGGTTCTCCGCTGAGAACACACACACACACACACACACACACACACACACACACACACACACACACACACACACACGCACGCACGCGCGCACACACACACACACGCACGCACACAAATGACACGCATTGGGAGACTTTTTATAGCGTGGATGGCCTCTGTGGAAAACTTTGGCTCCTGGCAATATCTCATCGGTACGCCTGCACAGATGAGAAAACCCCTCTCCTACCTTTTTGTTCTCTGCCTTCCTCTGCTGTATCTCTTAAATCTGTCATGGACTTTCCTCACTCCTCTCTATTTTTTCTTATCTACTCGTTGCAACCTTCTCAGTTAACCATGTCATGAAATTCTTCTTCTTTTGTCTTGTCTTTCCCATCTCTCTCTCTTAGGATTGGAAAATGTCATGAGGGAAGATAATGAAATTCTGACTAAAAATGAGAATCATATGAATAACATTTAAATGGATTTTTTTTTTTTTTTTTTTTTTTTGGTATTGTAAATCACACACACTGTGGGAAACTATTTCATTACAGTCCAACATTTTCATTACTCTTCCTCACCACTAAACTCTTTCTCCAGGTAGGTCATGAACTCCCTCTTGCCCATGTCGTCATTGAGAAGCTCCATGAAGCTGAAGCTCCAACACTCAACTCGAAGACGTGTTGGTGTGGGCACCCTGCTCAACGAAACGCACAAAGAACACATGGAAAAAAAGACACTCAGAGGTACATCCAGACACAACTGTAAAATTTAAACAAAGTGAGATGCAACAAAAGCTAAATAAGTTTTTTTTTGAGTGTGTGAACTGCTATAGTTGACTGTTGAGTTTGTGTGTTTCTATTGTCTCACATTTCTGAGTTCATCGTCCAGTGTGCAGTGTCATCAGAGATCCAGGGGTTACTGGGAAGGCAGCCCTGCATAATGGGATCGTGGTTCTGGTACTGCTCGCTGTATTTCAGAAACCTGCACACGCACGCGCACACGTGCACACACACACACACACACACACACACACACACACACACACACACACACACACACACAGTATTATTGTATTAGAGCTGCAGATCATAAGAGTTAATGGCCACTAATTCCAACTTGCCTCAGGAAGCATCCATTAGTGGCTCCTATAGTGGGAGCAGTAAGCTGTGTGTCTGTGTGTGCACGTCTGTGTGTGCACGTCTGTGTGTGCACGTCAGTGTGCGTGTCATCAAACGGACACATACCCTTCCAGGCAGATAGATGACTTCACACGGTTCCTTCCAAGGGCCCTTCTACTCGTGTCAATCTGTCAACAAAGGCAGAAGTCCCACATACAAGTGTACACACTGTAATATATACACTTAATGCACTTAAAGTGATTGCACCTAAATGATGATATTTACCTCTCTTTTGTAGTAGTCACTGTTCTAGTTCTGTAAAGAGGAACACAGTGTCATCATATGAGGTCACACACTGACTGCATTGTACATTTATATACAGTGTGTATATCTCATGTTCATTTTATACAGCCCTATCAATAGTTGAAGACTGCTTCCCTGTGTTCAAACACACACAATGGCTTTAAATATTAATATATGACATAGTCTGATGAGGAATGTACTGTATACTGGTCTTAGAATAATATATTTATCATTGCAGTTGGATATTTTTGTGAACTGCTGCTATTTGAGATTTGTTCAATCAGACATAATTTCCATGTGGACCTTAATAAAAAAAATTTAACCTCAATGTATAATTTTAAAAATATTATAATGTCATTGTTCAGCTCACTTGTACACTTACTTTCAAAAATCCCAGTAGCAAGAAAGAGGGAAAACAATAAAATATGGAGAGCAGAGACAGAGAGTATATAGATGTGTTATCACATCAGGTCAGAGAGGTAACATAAAAAAGGAGCTGAAGAATTGTGAAGTCACTGACCAGCGTAACTCGTGAGCTGAAGCTATTCGGTCGCTCGAGACCGACGTCCAACACATTATGCACCCCAGGCTGAAATAAAAAAAAATACACAATAAGAAAATGTGTGTGAGCACTTATTCCTCCTCCAGCTTTCCGTTCCACTAGCTCTGACTTATATTTCTCGGTTTCTTTCTTTTTCTCCAAGCACTCATACCTAATTCATAAGGTCAAGACAAGATGGAGTACCTGCTCCAAACCCCCGTCTTCTGCTTCGCCCTCTCTACACTTCCCATCATCCCTTTCCCTACTACTCCCCACTTTTTGTTTCCCCTTCGATCTTTTCTCTCCGTCTGTTTGTCTCGTTGTTCAGGTAACACATAAAGGATGTGGAGTAGAAGGTTTTTCATTCTCTCCCAGTTTCTCCTCCTCTCTCCCTCTCTCTCTCTCCCAGTTTCTCCTCCTCCTCCCCTTTCCCTCCCTCCCAGTTTCTCCTCCTCCTCCTCTCTCCCTCTCTCTCCCAGTTTCTCCTCCTCCTCCCCTCTCCTTCTCTCTCTCCCAATTTCTCCTCCTCCTCTCTCCCTCCCTCTCTCCCAGTTTCTCCTCCTCCTCCTCCTCTCTCTCTCCCTCTCTCCCAGTTTCTCCTCCTCCTCCTCGCTCCCTCCCTCTCTCCCAGTTTCTTCTCCTCCTCCTCTCTCTCTCTCTCTCTCTCTCTCACAGTTTCTCCTCCTCCTCTCTCCCTCCCTCTCTCTCTCTCTCCCAGTTTCTCCTCCTCCTCCTCTCTCCCTTCCTCTCTCCCTCCCTCCCTCTCTCCCAGTTTCTCCTCCTCCTCCTCTCTCTCTCCCTCTCTCCCAGTTTCTCCTCCTCCTTCTCGCTCCCTCCCTCTCTCCCAGTTTCTCCTCCTCCTCCTCTCTCTCTCCCTCTCTCCCAGTTTCTCCTCCTCCTCCTCGCTCCCTCCCTCTCTCCCAGTTTCTCTTCCTCCTCTCTCTGTTTCTCCGTTTGCCAGCTGAGGCTTTTACCGGATAAGTTGAATATTTCATGCAGGAGGCAGAAGGGACTGTGGATGAACATTAGTGGGACCTCAGACTGTTTTATCTGCTGTGATATAGCCTTTAAATAGCAGTATAGTATTATATGGCTATGGATGGATCAAATTACATTGTGGAGTGTATATAAAATGCAGTATGGTACAGTATAGCATACTATAGTATAGCATTGTGTAGATATTGCAGGATAATGCAATAAAGTCTGGTATAAAGTGCAGTACAAAAGTATATTGTAGTGTATGGTACAGTATAGTGAAGTATTGTGCAGTTCAGTATAGTGCATTATGATGCAGCATATAACAGTATAGTATCGGGTATATTATATAGTGCAGTATAGTATACGTTGCAGTGTATTATAGTGTACAATATACAGAGCAGTAAATGTAGTGTAGTATAGTGTGTCGTGCAGTATAGTATAGTGTACCGTATATAGTGCAGAAGAGTCTAGCAAAGTCCTGTACAATACAATATAGTATAGTGCAGTACAGTGTATATAGTATAGTGTACAATATATAGTCCAGTAGAGTATAGCGTAGTTCAGTACAGTGTATATAGTATAGTGTACAATATATAGTTCAGTAGAGTGTAGCATAGTCCAGTATAGTATAGTGTACACTATATAGTGGAGTACAGTAAATATTGCGGTATAGTACAGTGCAGTATAGTGTGTATATATAGTATAGAACACTACAGTATTATATAGTATAATTCAGTACATTGTAGTACAGTATAGTGCAGTACAGTATATAGTATAGTACAGTATAATATAGTATAGTACAGTACAGTATAGTGCAGTACAGTATATAGTATAGTACAGTAAGTATAGTATAGCGCAGTAACAGTGGACCTACCGGGGGTCTGTTGATGAGCCAGTACGACTGCTCCTGACATTCTAGAACAATGCGATCAGCCTTCCGCCTCTGTTTGGACGCTCTGAACATAAATCAGAGTTAGTTTGTGTACGTGTGTAATTGTGTGTTGGTGCATGTGTGAATGTACCTGAGTTGCTCTCTGGCTTGCATCACCACAAAGTCCCATGTGTGGTTGATCCTCTTGTGCAACACACTGTACCTCTCCTAAAAAATTTTTTAAAAAAACAAAGAGGAGAAAAAGGAAGGAAGGAAGGAAGGGCAAATAGGACTTGGGCCTCTTGCCCCAATCTTGCTACTGTATAATTCATAACACACACACACACACACACACACACCAGCCTCTGCCTCTTAGACACTTATACACACACTCTTTCCTCACCTTTTCATATTCCATCAGTTCTCCTTGCTTTCTTATGTTCTTTTTAGCCAAATAGATTGCTGATGGGAGGAAAACAACAGCAAAGAAAGATGTGAAAACAGAGGTTAAGATCATCTGTTTCACTTAAGGTACCTGTAAGTGCTTAGCATGACTCTTTTAAAACATTCTTAAATAGAGTAGTATGTTTGGTTTATACAATATATGCAATATAACAAGTGAAAAATGGTTGTTTTACCTCACAATCAAATATATAAAGAGGTATTGCATCTGTGCCCACCCTCCTCACGCCTTGTCCAACCCCTTCCTACCCTCTTCTCTTTTCTTACCATAGTCCAGCTCTGAGGCAGGCCACCGCGTGCTAGTCCAGAAGTAAGGGGTCTGAGAAAAACAAGTGATATAAATATAAATATATATATATTTTTGGTTTGAGACTGATGTTGAAGCAGGTGATGAAAAAGTGGCAGCAGAGAGTGGCAGATGGATGAGGGATTATAAAGTGGGCTAATGGACTGAGAGTGAAAAAAGCGAGACAGACACTGATGGAGAGAAAGTGACAGTTTAGTCAAAGATAGATGGAGGTAGAATGAAACACACTGTGGGAGGGATGATTGTCTGACCTGGAAGCGGTAGGGCGACTCATCAGGCCGTAAAACGAGGGATCTTGGCTCTTTGAGAGGATAAATATATCCGTATCTCACCAGCATGTCACCGAGGTGCAGAGCTTCTGTTAAACACCACAGAAGAAGTCCCAAACTTATCACTGGACTGTGTTTTAGATTAGTCTTCTTCAGAGTAGAAAAAAATCATAACTTTTTAATGGTGCTCACATAACATTTTGTTTGTAACAGTAATTACATTTTAATTTTTTTTTTTTTATATCGCACATCACAAGTCATATTAAGGCACCGAACTGGAAGTTGGCTAACTCGGCCGGTGGAAGTGTCTGGTGTGCATTGCTCTTCCTACAGAGCAGTAAACATTTATACAGCCGACACAAGACAGAGATTTATCTGATGGTGATAGGCTTAATTGGTACTGTGTGAACTCGTTTCATTTTTAGTCCAAAAACTCGTTCATTTATATGTAAAAGTTCCTCACTATCGCTTTAAGAATTAACAAAGATTTTTATCATCTCTAAATCACGTTTGGTGACGCACGAGAGACATGCTGACGTCATCGGCACTGAAGCTTTCAACTGAACTAACTAATTGTGGAAAAAACAAATGATCATAATTGGCAAAATGCTGTTGGCCCTGTTTGTCATGCACATTTTGTTTTTGATCGAACACATGCACACCGTCAGCAATCTCTCAAATCAAGGCTTTGTTCCAGTGATGAAATGCCTCATCAGTCTCCTCATTTGTTAAAGAGCCCTACTTTTATAACTGACAGCTACCAAAAAAAGCTGTGCAGTGCAATTTAATCAACTCTTCGCACTCTCTCTCTCTCTCTCTCTCTCTCTCCCCCCTTTGCTAACTGACTCCACTTTCTCCTTTAGTCTACTCTGAGGCAAAAGGGACCAGCAGGCTATTTTTTTCCAACTCCTAATTTGGTTCAAAATCCCCGAGGCGCAGACCTCCACAGGGACACTAATCAAACCCAGATCATCAGGTGAGTTAATCAAACTTGGACCCACTGGGGCTCACCCCATTCCTGTTTACAGGTAATAGCAACCTCCCCCAATACACACATAAATCACTACTACGTCAGCTGGAGAGAAAACACCATATCCTGGCAACACACTAGCAACACCACAACAAGCCAGGCACACTGAGACCGAAAATTACAGCAGGTCCTTCAAAGTCCTTTATCTCACACACACAATGTACAGTACACTGTATCAAGACATGTACTCACCCTCCTCACAGATACAGTATTTCTGGATCAGCCAGGTAATTATATCATGACCTACAAAACAATAGAAAGAGACAGAAATAAATATGGGGGGGAGAGGAGGGGGGGGTTAGTTCCTCCAACCACTCTGCAAAGCACACAGTATTCTCCAAAATTTACTGCTGCATTATGTATGACCACTGGGACAAAAGCAAGCTGCAATGTGCCAGTTCACACATGCACATAGATTTAAATGAACACTGACATAAAGGGACACACACGCACACACACATACATATAAATATATCATATAAATATAAGAATACACACACCTGTCATGGCGTGTGGGATGACAGTGATGAGGAGCCTTTGGTTTCTCATCTTCATGCCCATGTCAGGGTCCTGCATGGCCACAATCATTTTCTCCATCTGTCAGGGAAACACACACACACACACACACACACACACACACACACACACACACACACACACACACACACACACACACACACACACACACACACACACACACACACGTGAACATTCAGATACACACAATACAGAAGACTTCAGTCAACACGCACATAAATAAGTCAGAAATAAAGAATAACAATGATCATATCATATGTTCTACCCTGTTTTACACTCATTTGTTGTCATTTTGGAGCTCGTTCAGATATGTTCTCGGACTCATGAAGGATTGCGTTGTATTTGCATCCAGGCTTACAGTATAAAATGTCACATAATAAAAAGAAAATCAGAGAACACAGAGTCGTACGACCCTACCTTTCGAAAGCATGTAATTTGTTCCCGGTGCCACCCTCCTTTATCCAGGGTGTTGATGGTCATCCCGCGGGCTGCTTGGGATCTCTCGACGGGACGGGGAAAAGTGCAAGACCGAAGTGCTGCCGGGAGCGCGCAGCAGAGTGTGCACCGCTGTTTTTCCCCATCAGGCGGTCCTGTGCCTGGCGAGCGCGCCCCTGTGTAGATTATAAAGGATTACGCTACATAGAAGTGTTTTTCAATATGTTTTATAGCCGAGTTTCTGCACAGCCTGATAACAACAGTTTGCCTGGATGTGTTTGTATTCCTGTATATTTAGTAGGTTTCACTAAATAGAAAACAAAAGTATATAGAGATTCTCAACAATATGAGAATGATATGCTGTGTAGGAAATATTTTGGTCCGCAATCACCCCACTATTTTTAAAGTCAGGTTTCTTGGAGCGAGTCAGCCCTTATTTAACATGACACAACGAACATATCCAGCATCCCTACACCCAAACATGCGGCTCCCCAGTTCACGGAGGGTTTATTTACTCCGACCATTAACTCTGAAGAAGCCTAAACGGGTGTTGCATCAAAAGCTGCAACGTAAATGTATGGATCCAAGAAAATATGCAATTCTGCATGACAGAAAAATAATAAAAATGTAACTTAAAAAAAATAATGTTGACAAACTTAGTCTAACATAAATAAACAAACAACTCGTTGTTGTTGTTTTTAATCTTCTTTAATTTTAACCCTCCTGTCAAAACGACCCGCAGCTGTGTTCAACCAAGTTCTATTTTATTTCTATATTTTTATATTTTTTTAGGGGGATCGTTGGTCATCATTCTTTAAAGAAACCCTCACAGCCTCCTTTGTCACCAATGATCCCAAAAGATATGAAAATAAAAATAGATTTTGGTTGAACACAGCTGCGGGTCATTTTGTTGATTGTTGTAGGCTAAATGATGCTAAATGTTCTGCTTACATAGGAAATAAAAGATAAATGTAAAATGTAAAATAATTTAATGTTGATGTGGCTCGTGCACGAATACTTGCGATGACTGACGGTTGTTGATCAAAGTCACGCGGACCTGCAGAAGCAGCGGTTTTGATCCCACGCAGGCCACCGTAGCGACAGGAAGCAGCTCCGTCGTCGTCGTGAGACGTTTCGCTAGTCTCGTCTTCGGGTCATTTATTAGGTGAATTAACAGCTTCTTCTTCTTCTTTTTTTTTTTTTTTTACAGAGGTAAGAGCTTTACACGTGTTTTCTAAAATGCCCCCAAAGATAACTGACGCTGATGAGCTTCATCACGGGACCGTAAACAGCCGCTTCGGCTAACCTGGGCTGCTACTAGCTGCAGCGTGGCTGCAGGATGGAGGAGACCGACGGACCTGATGTGGATGTGGAGCCTGTTTGGTGCATAAACAAGCAAGAACGAGTGCATCGTTGTGGCACAGCTCCGTCGCATTTAGCTTGCTTGTCTTCACGACATCATTTATAACCCCCGGGTGCAAAACTTGACGGTTGCAAACTTATTAATTACACCGATTTCAGCACCTTCTCTCCCCGCGTCACTCCGGACTTGTCAATAATGCACTTTGTTTGAACTGAAGACGAAAGATTGTCTTGCTCTGTGTCTCTTCCAGGTTGTGATGGGCGACATCCGTCAGTCGCTGCTGCCGCGGGATGTCCTGAGTGCAGCCAAGGAGCTGCTGTACCACCTGGACATTTACATTTCTAACATGGTGCAGTCCGGCCGGCAGCCTCCTCAGGTCGACTCGAAGACCCTGGAGCTGGTGGAGGAGTTCATTCTGCATGCACCCAAGGACAGAAACGCGCCAGCCAGGGTCAGACGTGACCCCAACATGCTTGGGCATGATTAAACTAAATTAATACACACACACATGTGGACAGCCAGTAACAGGTGTCTTGTGTTTGTTTTTGTTTTTTCTTTCTTTCAGAGGATGAGTGCCCTGCAGGAGCTCCAGCTGCTGGAGATCATGTGCAGCTGTTTTCAGGAGCAGAGTCGTGACACCGTCCGCCAGCTCATGTTCTCTGCCCTCTTTAATCTCCAAGGCAACCAGGCGGACGAAAGTCGCATGTCATTGCTGGGCAAGCTGGTCTCCATGGCAATCGCAGTGGGCAGGGTTCCCATCTTGGAGTGTGCCGCCACGTGGTCACAGGTGAGGAATCAAAACACGCGTATTTAAATGTCCTTTTAAATGTGTGTGTGAAGACGCATGTCCAGTTTGTGTTGACATTCGGACTCCTGAGTGTTTCTGTGGATCTGTGAGTGAGTGATGTGCTGGTAATAAGCCTCTGCGTGTGTTTGTGACGTGCAGAGAACCCATCGTGTGTACTGCGTACGCCTGGCTCAGGTGTTGGTAGATGATTACTGCAGTCTGGTACCGGGCTCTGTGTCGACCCTGCAGAACATCCACAGCGCGAGTCCACGTTTCTGCTGCCAGTTTATCACTGCTGTCACCACCCTCTATGACCTCACCTCAGGTACTTCAGGATGACACGGAAGTTAAAAAAAAAAACACATTTCAAAAACCTCCATGAAACGAGACGTGACCTTTTTAGATAAAAGGTTTTATTTTTGGCTTTGGGAATGTGACGTGTCATTTTATGTGCGTGTGTTTTCAGAGGAGCTCACGCCTCCGCTAGAACTCCTCCAGATGATCGTGTCGTGGATCCAAGATGACCCTCGCCTAGTCCTGATCACCTTCCTGAACACCCCCATCTCTAGCAGCCAACCAATGAGCTCACTCGATGTCACGCCGTTAGGAGGGTTGGTTCGCTGGTGCATCAAAGCACCGCTGGCCTACAGGGGAGACAAGAAGCCGGCGCTGACCAATGGAAGCCCCGAGAGTGAGCCGGAGGCGGGGCCTCTCTTCTCTGCACTGCATTTAAGTGTCCTACAGGTGTGTGTTTAGATACATTATTGTCTTATACAAGTTATGATATATATATATATATATATATATATATATATATATATATATATATATATATATATAGATAGATATATATTATATATACACACAGTGCACAAAATCCCTACATCATGCACAGGTAAGGTTATCAAACTGTTTTCCCAAATCATCGTCCATCTTCTGCCTCGTTTAGGTCTTCATGCTTTTGCCCACCATACTCAATGAGAAGGGGCTTTACGGTCTCCTGGCGCTGCTTCAAATGGACTCTTTGGCTGCGCTGACCTCTGACCTTTCCCGCCTATTGGACCAGGCCGACAAACACACACACAAGTCGTCAACAGACACGCACGCATTGTCCCAGCTGGCCCTTGACCGGCTGGCGCAGGCCCTGCAGGTGGCCATGGCCAGCGGAGCCCTGCTCTGCTCCAGAGGTAAGAGTGGAGATGGCTGATGGGGAAATACAAGTGTTACAAAAGTAGAGGCAAGAAAAATGGGTAGAGGAGAGGCATTAGATATCTACTTGTGTCAAAGGGAACAGTAGTTATGTTTTAAGGCTTAAAATTAGAAATCGATTTGACAGATAGTCAGCTTTTCAAATCCAGCTCCATGCACGTGCTTGATTTCTCTCCGTCCTGTTAGTCTGCGCTGTGATGTCTACGAAAGACAACAAAATAATAATAATGTACAAAGCTCCCTTTTACCCTCAAAAACAGAACCTACAGCTGTAGGTACAAGTACGTGGGTGCTTAGTCTTTTACACAAACTACAATTAGTTAAAAAAAATAAATAAATAACTTTAAGAAGTAAAAACTATCACTGTATTGACATTTGAAGACAGGTGCATTTTTTTTTTTTAGATATTTTAAATACCTGTAGATAACAATATGTTATCAAAATGTCATTAGTCCAGAGGGGCCCACATTTTTGCATCAACTATGCAAGTACCAGATCAAGTAGTGTGACAGCTTCTTAGCTAATTTGTATAGGGACTGGAACTCAAATGAACTTCAGGCTTCTACAAAAACCTTTTCCAACCACTCCTCCTTCTTTGCTGTACACCTGTTGAGGGAAACAACGTGTGATCAGCTACAGATTTCAGCTCTAAGTGAATAATAGAAGTATTAATTGGTTATAAATTGTCTTATTGCACTGTGGTGTTTGAGTGCTTATAACACATGGTATTGTCTTAACAGAGGACCTGAGAGCCATCTGTTCCCGTCTCCCTCACAACAAGTAAGAACCAATAAGTGCATCGCCTTGAGAACATCATCACTGGAATTTCTTTTTTTTCTTCTTTCTTTTTTTTTTTAATCCAGAATTGTACACTACACTTTAGGATTTCATTTGTAAAATGACATAAATGTACCATCTAATAATCAATAGCCTCATTTGAACAGCAAACCCCACTGTGGCTCATTCTACGCTGTACAGTTGTACACTCGTTGTACCGGTTAAAGACAGCGCGTGGTGCTGAGCTGAAGTCTGAAACTTCCCCACCGAATGAAGCCTAAAAAATAAAGCCATTTTATTTAAACAATACTTTACAACTTTGTAACTTTAACAACAACAAAAATACAGTTTAAATTCCTGTAAAGTTTAAGACAAATCCGTGTAATTTCTAATGAAGAGATAAGTTATTTTAGTTTACTTTGTCTTTTGAAAATGAGGGTCTTTTCATCCTCTTGCGGCTCAGGAGCGCTGACAACACAAACGGATCAGTTTTAGAACCATCAACATATTTATAGCAAGCACCCTGACAGAAAGTACGACAATCAGATTTGTTCCTCACACACATACTTTTATAGTCTAGTAATCTACTGTATACAAACATCGTTTCAAATTCTGACTGACCCATCTTTCATACAGTAAATCATCATGTTTATAGAAGTCAGAGCTTTGTGTCCCTCAATGACAAAACAGTCTCCAATTAACTTTAAGTCTAGTTTTGATAGGAGCCTCTTGTTTTACGTCCCCCTCAGCTTTTTGCTGTGATGTACAACATGTGACGAAACATAACGCCAATGTTTTTTGCTCCAGTTTAACATTTCTTCTTTTCTCTCTCTCTCTTTTTTTTGTTGCTGTTTTTGTGTGTTTGAATTTGCAGTTTGCTCCAACTGGTGTTGTCGGGCCCAGTGATGTACTACAACAACATTCACACCCCTCCGCTGGCCTTCAGCCCACACGCAGCTCACTCACCTATCGCCTCGCACCCTACACACCCGACACACCCGACACACACACCCCACACAGCCCACACACCCCTGGCCACCCACCCCTCCTCTCACCCTCAGTACCCCGCTCAGCCCTTCATGACGGGGATGCCGTTCCCCTTCCGACCCAGCCACTAAAAACGAAAAACTCCCAACTCCCAACTCGTTTGCAGATGTGAAGATGTGTGTGGATGTCGGGTAATGAGTGTTGCTGTGTGTGAATCAATGTGTGTGTTTGTGAGTGATTTATTATGTATTATGATGTTATTAGCACACTTGCTTCTGAGAACATGAGGCAAACATTTTTGTCCAATAAATATTTTTTTACTTGTCTAGGTGTTGTTCTTCGTGCCAACCACTTGGGGTCACTGTTTTGCTGTTTCCAGCTGCCAGCACGGCAGACTTTAAATGTGAGGACAGGCCTGTTTCAGGGTATCAACGTTTTTTTTGAAGTACAAGATGGCATTAAGAAATCCCTCCATTCAAGGTGTAATTATTCTCATTGAACATGTGCTGAAGTCTAATTTTACAGTATACAATCAGAGTGAAACATTTTAATGTGGACTGAAGATAGTTTGCAAAGTCAGAAGCTTGATAATCATTGCTGGAATACACCAAACAAATCAACATGAAGCAAAACTCTTAAATTTAAGTTAGAAAATTAGAGTGGTAAAGACAGAAAAAGCTCCATGACGTGACCTATGTAAGTGAGCTTGACTCATTCTGACTTAAAAATAAAAAAGGACAACCATCTAAAGGCGCACTGTTCACCTCTGTCTGAAACTCTTATGTGCAGAATTACGTAACGAGGAGATGTCACAGCCGAGCCCTGCGTGAATGAGCTTAGCCCTGTTCAGAGTCAGATAGCATATCGATCAACTGCAGCAGCACCTAAAAAAAAAGAGAGAGAGAGAGTTCAACCCTGCCTGAGACCGCAGATGCCCTAATGAGGATTGCATCATCTGCAGTTATCTGCCTTTTACTTCCTCACAGTACACAAATGTTTTGGACAAGTTTAAATGAAATGGGTTGTTAGGTTTTGGGGATCCAAATAGGTATGCATGATATTTCTATATCCCCCACCTTTTTAAAAAAAAATTTTTTTTTTACTTTACTTCCTCATAAGCCCTTTCATGGATGCCAGTATGCTATTGTTATCAAGATGAGCAGTTGCTACTTCCTTTTATGTTTTTACTGGAAACCTTTTACAGTTGTTACTTGTTATTTCTTTGATACTTCCTGGAACAATTCCAGGGCAGCGTCCACATGGAGAAGCATTGTGGATGTTAGCGTTCACGTCACATTGTTTCCTACAAGCACAGAGGCTTTGCTGCTGAAGTCTGATTGTAATTTACCCACAAAATGATAGATTGTGCCCCCCCCCCCACACACGCACACACACCTCCTTGCAGAGCTCCTGGGTGGGACGGCGATAACGATATCTTTTCTGAGAAAGTGAAGCATTTCTGTTGGGTCGTCGAAGGTGATGCATTAAGATACCATTCAAGTGAAAAGGGCGGGATGGAAGAGAGCGAGAGAGTGTGTGTGTGTGTGTGTGTGTGTGTGTGTGTGTGACTGTGAGGTTTGTTTATATACAGTGGTGTGAAAAAGTGTTTGCCCCCTTCCTGATTTCTTATTTTTTTGCATGTCTGTCACACTTAAATGTTTCAGATCATCAAACAAATTTAAATATTAGTCAAAGATAACACAAGTAAACACAAAATGTAGTTTTTAAATGAAGGTTTTTATTATTAAGGGAGAAAAAAATCCAAACCCACATGGCCCTGTGTGAAAAAGTGTTTATCTTTGACTAATATTTGTTTATTAATTGATTAAATTTGTTTGAAGATCTGAAACATTGAAGTGTGACAGACATGCAAAAAAAATTGGAAATCAGGAAGGGGGCAAACACTTTTTCACACCACTGTAAATCATACACGGCCAGATTCTATTCACCAGTGTCAAAAGAAAAAATAATTTTCAAAAAGCGAATTTTTAGGTCATCTTTTCCTTTTAACCTAATATTTCTTAAAGTTTTATGATCAGGCGTTGTTTTGACAGTTAGAACAAAGCTCGTAGTCTCTTTAATCTTGTTTTCCATCACATCTTGTAATTTATATACTGTATAATTGCATACTGACACCACCAAACCTTATTTGCCCTAATGTGGAAAACAAAGACCATGTTTTGCAAGCACATCATGTCACTAACAGCTGTCCATAGCTGACTCTATGTACACATTTGCATGGAGCAGATTTTCCATGGGCTTCAGGGGAAATCTTGGTTTGGGTTGGTCGGTTTCACCACTGCAGGTATGTGTTTGTGAAAGGCTGTGTGTGTGTGTTAGCAGCTGCAGACTCATGGTTTCCTGTTGGAAAAATAAAACCTGTCCAAACCTCACTCAGGCCTCAGTCTAAGCTAACCATGAACCAGTGGGTAAACTTTAATTATGAGTTATCCTGAATTCAACTATGTCAGTCATTAACTAATGAACATCTGCACTCCTGGGCCTTTTTATCAGGTGAAAGTCCCCATGAGTAAAACCCCGAAGCTGATTTGTGCTTGAAATAACAAGAGAAGATCACAGAACAGATTTTCGCTTCTTCCCCCCTGCATAGCGTTTTTGCATAACGAGAATGCAGGTGTTCAGTTCATCTATTTACACTTCCTCTAGTCATAAATACAGTAACAGCCTGAAAGTCACATGCAGTTTCAGAGTTAACTGAGCACCTGGAAAAATGATCAAAACGACTTCTTTTGCCAAGTACGAAGACATCAAACCATCACTGGAGGAAGACAAAGAATAAAACCAAATCTCTTTAGTAATTGACAGCATCCTGTGAGTGAATCTGTGTGCGGCATAAGGTATCATTATCAGGATTGTTTTGTTATATCCTACAACACAAGACTTTATTTCCACTTTCATTTCCTTTTCTCACAGAGAGGATCACTGCTGCTGAGTTTACATCCTGCAACACTTGATCTCATAATTGACTTTACCTCAGAAACAGACTGAGCTGCTGATTAGTTCAAAGAGGACTGAAAACAGTTTTTAAAGGGATTTGGTGGCATTATGGAAACTCAAGACAATTCTTTCTCATACAAGCCTGAGTCCCTCTGAGAAAAAGTTTTTAAGATAAGCATGGTATAATTGTTTGAAATTAGAGCTACGTTAATTTTGTATTATCTTGTGTAAACGTTACAAATAGAAAGGACAGCATGCATCCTGATTCAAAGTTCTGTGTATTACTTATATTATTTTGGGCTTCCTGATTTGTGTTTGAGAAGGAACAAAGTGTACAACCCTGCTAGCGGCACAAGTGAAGGAGGTAATAATTACCAGGTTCACCTTAACACCGTAGCATGCTTACATTTCCTTAACAGCCTTTATAATACAAATGTCATTCATTTTGCAGGTATTTTGGTCATAAAGCAAAAGTATTGGACAAATACTCAATGAAACGGTTACCAAAGCCATCAGATTGTATGCTAAAAAAAAAATTCCCCTCGGGGATTAATAAAGTATATACCTACCTACCTACCTACCCTCTCTACCATTATGACAATCCATCCAGGTAGTTGTCCTGGTATTTCATTCAAACCTAAAAATGTCAATGTCCTGGTGGGACTACAAAAATAGTGAGATGTATTAGGATGCATCTTCTGTTAATCATGAATGTCTGTGCAAAATTAATGTTTTTATCAAGTTATTAATAGGGGAAAAAAGTCTCATGGGGCAAAAGAAAAGTCAGTAGAATTTATCCTCTTATGCTCGTAAAAAAAATAGGCAATCCACTGAGTCAAGACTCTCCAAGTCCACTCTAGGGACATCTACGACCTAACAAGAAAAAAAAAAAGAAAAAAAAATCAACTTTTATGAGCCTATAATGGTCAGTTCTGTTTTCCCCTGATGTTGCGATTGAGATGTAAATTAAATGACACATCATAGCATTTAGGTCATAGTTAAGATTTCGTACATGCTGCACTGGACTGCATTGCATTCAGAGGTGTTTCTAATATTCTGTCCACTGCACATGAGCAGCTCAGAAAATCATAATCACCGCAGTAAAACGCAGTCAGTACAACATCACTTTTAACTATGAATTCAATAACAGGCACATGAATTTACACATTTCTGATGATGTCACCAAAAACTGAGCTTCAGAAAGAGAGATGATAGGTCACTCTCTTGTAGCAGATTGGATTACATAATATAGATGTACCTAAAAAAAAAGTGGACAATGGATGTGTTTCACTCTGAACCACAAATGTCAACCTTGTGTGCCAACAGGAAAAGTCAAATAATCACTGAAGTCAGTAGTGTGCAAAATGTTGTGGCAATACACCTGGCAGTTGTTGAGATATTTCAGCCTAAATGGACCATCAGTTTCTTCCCTGGAGCCACACAACTAAAGTAAAAACAAATCTTCTCTGGAGTCTGAATTGCAGACATGATACAACTCAGCAGGAAGTCAGAAATTCATCGTTAACTTTTAAAATGAGAAAAACAAGTGCATCTGATGTGCTTCAGCATTGGACTATATTCAACAATTGAATAATGTTAGAAATGAATAGGTTTTCACAAAAGAGGATGTTTTCATGAGTAGGACGAGAAGTAAGTTGTTGCATGAGGTGTTTCTCAATGATTTCATAAAAGTGGTTTATTCTTGCAGCCTCCTGAGTCTCTGTGTTCCTCTTAGTTCATTTTTTTTTTTTATCCAGACATTTCCAGTGAAGGTCCAGAACCAACTCCACTTTGCAATGGGTTTTTTTGTTCTAAGAAAACATTTCCTCCTACTTTTGCACAGTTGGAGTTTTGTTATGGTGCCAAGAGTGGTAGCTACAGTTACCACACCTTCTTACATGTTTCTCAACACCTGCCAGAACACATTAGAGCGTGAATTAATGGTAACGCAGATAAAACACAATTAAATCTGACTACAGTCTCCTTGGTGACTTTACATTCTTGGCCGTAAACTACATGAAACTACAACAACAACATGCTATAAAAAATGCAGCTGAACTTTCAGAGCTCTAAATCCTTTAAAGTGAGACCCCTTCTGTCCAGAAGTGAACTGAATAAAGTCCCATCATGTCCACTGCTTTGTTTTGCAGAAGTTATATAGTGGAGTGATTTTGGGCACTAACACGCATGTTCTGAAAACAACCGCACTTTAAGGTGGTTGTCGTGGACACCTGGAAAATATTTGTACTCAGTCACATCAGCTCCTCTTTCACGTCTCTTGATTTAATGAAACAAAATGTGGGAAAATTGTGTCGTGGGAACATTAATAAAATCTGAGTTCACGTCACCTGACTACTTTGCCCAAAATACATGTTAGCAGCCTCAGACCGTGCATAAACATACAATTACTGAAGCCAACCCAAAAGAGCAATTAGAGGGACAGCAACCCAATCTTACTAAGGCTGTTTTGGTTCAATAATCAATAATTAAAAGTGATGGTAAATAAACGAGATTGCAAAACCAGGTATCAAAAAAATAAAAAGAACTGCATGTTTACAAAGATTTACTAATAATTTACCTTCAGTGGTGACAGCTTTGCTCCTGCCCACCACAAATGCCCAATCACAGGAGTTGTTGATTCGTCAACCCTGTCACACAGCAGCGAGTAATATAATAACTAAATTATCAATATTTACCCCTTTTCAGCTGCTGGCATAGAATTTGTGGGTGTTAAGTAAAGGCCAATCAAACTGCCTCTGTCTTCGCACTAATTCATGTCCCATTTTGGCTTTTCAAACTGAGGGTTGATGGTCTCCGGACCTTGCCCTGCAAGCATGAATTGTATAATATCGGACCATATTACTTCTGGATATCAACGGTGTCAAGTACAAAAAAGGAATAGAAATGGTCCCAGACAAGTAACTGGAAAAAAATAATCTGTGTCTGACTTAGTCAGCAGACTGACCACACTAGGCCTGTGCTCCTTTTCCACAGGGCTAACATTTTCACAGCTGCAGTCGGAAAAAAAAACACTGTTTTGTGGACTTTGGGGGTCTAACAAGGTAAAAGTCATGGGCAGACTGGTGTTATGTTTGTTCTCATTTCAAGGTGAGCTGTGGATGGAAGTCGCCCATTTGTCTGCAACACACTGGGGGTTATTCAAGGTGATCTGTGGCTTAAACAAACCCTCTGCTTCCTCTCAAATCAAAATATATGGTTATAATATTTATATATTAAACTAAAAAGAGTGTCCAGTGACATGAATTGGACTCTCTCATTGTATGGCTATTATTAACTTTGTAGATTATAATTGCCATGTGCACATTTCGTGTCTGTGGTAGGTCATATCGCAGTCACCAACAATGGAAAAAGGAAAAAGCACATTGTAAAAATAGGATTCTTTAAATACCTTAATTCAAGATTACACTTCATTAAAAATGAGTATTGTCAACAAACTATACTTAAAGCATTAAAAGAACGTCAAAGTGCTCATTGCTATGCATCGTTGTTTTCATGGATTATATCATAGGATCTTGCATTAATGTGTAAATGGAAATTTTACTGTTGCTGGCTGAAATGGAGCTGAGTTTCAATAGGCTACTTTATACATAAATGTCAGGCTAATTACTTTTAAATCTTAATCTGCAAAGCCATTAAATGAATGCAGTGACTATTTTCCTGTAATGAAGCGAGGAACCTTAGTAGCCTAATAGACATATAACAACGATAATTTCCTCCACTGACAGTGACCTGAATTGTTTCAACGTTATGTCTTTCTGTTTGATCTCATGCAGAGCAGTGTAGTTTTTGGTTTGCAGCTGTAATATATTATCTTCTCGAATCTATAATATTTTCTAATATATCTTTTGTATATATCGTTGTTGGTTGTTTGTATATAATAAATATAGATATATACTGTACTGTATATACTGTGCATTTTATATATTTTTTTACTGCTATTTTATTGCTTTTCTATTATTCTATTATTATCTTATTGCTTCCTGTATGCCGCTGTAGCGAAACAATTTCCCCTCGGGCATTAATAAAGTAACTAACCTAACCTACAACAGCAGTTCAGTCATCGTTACAATTAGTTTAAACGTATGCGGTGAGGAACATTTAGTCCTCCACACACATTTAAACGTCACACTACCAGCGGCGAGGAGCCACAGAAACATGCGCGGGACAACAGTGCCGACACCAATCTCGCGATGATTCATTTTTTGGCGCTGACGTGAGATCACGCTCATTGGCTCCGGAGAGATAAAACTGGAAGCAGCCTGGCGGCTGGAAGAGACGTGATAGCGGCAGAGAGAGGAGCCTCGAGTCGAAGAAGTCGATCGGTTTGAGCTGTGTTGAAGCGAGGTGAGATTTATTTTAATTTATTTTTCTTTATAAACAGTTAGGGTGCAGTAGTTCAATTCAACCCGAGCTGCCGGGGTGCTCAAAGCTCGTCGTTATGAAAGCAGTTAACTCCCCACATCTGCAGACGGCTATAATCCCTCGTTTTTCCTTTGGAGAGCGCGGCTTTAAATTTAATTTAATTTAATTCAAAAACTCCTTCTATAATACATCTTCGGTGAAGGCTAAGCTGTGAATGAGATGCTAACCTCATGCTTAGACGGTTGCTCCACCTGTCACTTTCATCGTGACGCTCGTTTCCTGTATTTCACCACAACCAGGACTCGTTTTAACCCACGTTGTTGATGCGACGGACGCCATCATGGTGGAAGCCGGTAGTCACGTTTCAACGAGGACGGGTGCTAAGATGCGGCTAGCGCCTCTTGAGTGTCTCTTCCTGCACTGACCCGTGTCAGCAGGTGGACATTGTCCCCGTCCCTGTTTTAATGACCTTGACGGACTCCTGCGGAGATGACATATCCTGACGGCCAACCTCGCGCCCAGACGCGTTTCACCGTGATCCGATTTGGAGCTGAAAATGGCTCACAGACATCTTGAATATGGTTGGACAAGAACTGGATGTGGTCATTGGATGAGCTGCCTCCCAGCAGGTCCAACTCCTGGTTTTGACCTTTCTTTGTCCTGAAAAGAACCATTATTGTCTCTCCCATTTCATTTGAGGTCAGATAATGTCAAAGTGGTGCACGTTTTGTGGTATTTTGGATGAGTATCCATTAGTTAATGTGTTTTTTTTTTTTAAAATTTTTATAGCCTGCCACCAAGGTTTAGTGTGTGCCTCTTCATCATGCACTGTGTTTACCACCTCGTCGGGGCTGCTTGTGTTTTAAAACGGCACAAGTGACCACTGTTACCCGTATTGTAGAGAAAAGCCAGTTCAGCTCATTGTCGACCTCCACAGAACGGGAACAAGAGCGTCCCGTGTTGCTGCTAATGTCTGTAATTCAGACTGTGCTGCTGTTTTACTTGTGCAGGCCTAATAAATGGGATTTGCTTGCCTAAGTGCTCAGCTTCCTGCTCTCTTTCCCATGAGCTACTTGAAGCTTTTCCACAGTATGACCGTCACATGATTTGCCCCACTGCATAATGATTACTGCGCGCCCCGACCCTTCTTCTGCTGCCCCTATCGTTGTTCTCTTTTTCTCACCACCTCTTTGAATCCACACACCCCCATCGGTGTCTATCTACCAGGCACGGGGAGATAGACACCGATGGACTCTGTTGCCTCTCCAACGAGGCAAAGTTGCATTAAAAGACTTATTTTGCAAGACATCTTTTTTTTAGTATTGGACAAAATTCAGATTTGGTCCTCATAGTTGTGGCTTTTTGGTTAGAGATAAAGAAGAGGAAAAAAAAAATACGAGTGTTTCTCCATGTCCATATTTAACGGTTATATGTTGCTATATAATTGTCTGTTTACGGACGGTTACATAATTAAGTGTTGGAAATGCAAAGCACCACACTGGAGTGTTAACGACAAAGTTTAATAAAGGTGTTATACTGATCATGTATTGGTTTTGTTGATTAATGCTCAGTAGAAGTAATAATTATCTTCAATAGCTGTATTTTAATGAAATAAATATCTAGCTTATATACATGTCCAGATAATGTTGTACAATATATTTAACACTGGTTTGTCTCGGCACCTATGATTTACTTGAATCTACAAATGGCTGTAGACTTGGATTTAAGACCGCGTCATTGCCATAGGCATGTTTTCATATCCTGGTGTCCTTTGCATTGTTTGTGGTTAGAGTTCAGCTACTGGTTTAACAAGCATTTGGCCCGGACGGTGTTTGGCTTTAGGGAATGCACACGGGTGTAGTTTCTCCTCAGAGCAATTAGTGTTACAGGAAGAAAACTGTTATCAGTAAGTAGAAAATGTGAGAAAGTCATGTCATGAAATGCTACAAATGATGGTTCTTGAAAGAGTGCTGCTTCAATGCCGTAACATTGCAAAACATGCACATAAACAAACCTTAACCCTAACCTTTACACGGACAGGTGAGGTTTTAAGCACCACCATTATTGCTTCATCTACCATGTTGTTATTTTGAATATGGTGGATGTATTTACAGTTGCACTGGCCAGTAATTATGCAGCCTCATAGTGCAGTGATAACTGGTAATTTATCAAGTCAGCAGTTTAAACTGTATAACTAACAGTGGAATAACAATGCATGTTCACACTTGTCCCGGTGGTTGTTGTTTTGGGATTAAGCTATTGTGTGAGAGAAGTGTGCTTTCACCTCTTACCTTTTTGCCACAGCTTCTTTAACCTTCTATTCATGAAGCAATGATTTCTTCATTTCTCAAAGGGGATTTGTTCTAAGAACAGTATGAGGAAGCCGTTTTTGCAACATGTTTGACCAGTGAGACCAGAGAGGAAATCAGCTTTCAAACAGTCAGTGATATTTAATCTGTCTGCAGGGATCTGCAGTACGTGAGGGTGAGTTTCAGTTATGCTGAATTAGACACTATTTCCTGGCTCTTTACAAAAAAAACAACATCACAATCTCTCTGGATTATTTTGAGAAGAATAATCTCTAATGGGTGAGAATGGCTGGCTGTCCCACGTATTTTGTTTTAATAACCTTGAGCACAAGTGCACAGTGTGCAAACTTCATCCGCCATTACAGCGCACCACAATGTCTGGCCTGCCCTTGGCAGAAGGGTGTGACCTGACTTTGCACTTACTATCTCTTGCACACACACACACGTGTCTTAAAATTCTACAATGGAGATACAGCATAAATAGGCCTCTTCGTTGCACTTGCGGTTCACGGACTGCTGTAGGGATATGGACCTTTTTCCAGTGACATAAAGCACCAGCTATCTCTTTTCTAGTGAGGTTATTAGCGTAGTGCGTTTCTTGGTTGTCGTCCGCGAACCCATGAGTTCTTGGTTTGTGTTCTGTTTTATGGTGTTAATATCCATAGGTTTCTACATGTGAAAGAGTAGCTAATCTGATTAAAGTATTAACTCTGCCAAGGTCCGGTATGTTTGGTATGTAAGATTATGGACGTGGCTTTGCCCACCTTAGAGCGCAATTAGCTTTACACAGCAACTAATCCTTGCCTGATACCACTTTCCAAAGCCCACATCAGTCAGACTTAAAGTTACGTTACCAAGCAGGCTGTGAACAAGAAAAATGTGAGGCTGCTCATTTGTTGTACTTTGTGACCTTTAGAGCTAACATACTGCTCTTTTTAGTGGGGTTGATTCAGGCCACAAGGTTGTACAAGTCACGACAGTCCTGAGGCAGTCTAAGGCCAAGCATGTTCTAAAGTTAGCTCTACATCATAATGCCAAGAATAGTCAGAGTGTTTTCCGACCAAAGTTATGGTATGGCCAGCATCCAACACGTCTGCACCCTCTTTTACTTCATTGAAATACAAGGTGAAGCTGTTTACGTATGCTGCGATGGAAGCATGCTGCTGGGAGTTTATCAAGGACATTTGTTGGTCCTGCAAATTATGGCAGGCCCGCCTGCTGCCTGAGTGTTTTGTGTCCTGTTGGCATTTGCCCACACGAGCCCTCCTCACGCAATGTCCAGGCAGGGATCTCCAACTAGTGGTTGCAAATTGGCCCGAGGTTGGTTTCACAGTTTGTCTCTGCTATTTGTTTGCACAGCACCCATCCTAATAACTACCAGGCAAGCTCCACGTCCTTTAGTCTCCTTTCTTCATGTCTGTTGTAATACTTGGTTTAAACTGCAGCGGCAGTTACAAGATGGTCTGCAAATATAGTTGAGCCAAACTGGGCGCGTGTACTTGAGCATAATGCATACCAAGTGCTGTTACAAGTTTTTTTTTTTTTTAATTTAATTAATTTTTTTTAAATTTAGTCCAAAGTTCATTGTTGTAATGGTTAACCACCTTTGGCCATATCTTTCTCAGATAGGTTGATAGTTAAAAACTGGATTAACCTGCTTCAGGGTTTGATAAGACGAGGGTTGTTTCAGAGATTCTGGTGTGTTTTGTTCTTTTCTGAAGGTCAGACATGATGGAGGTTGTGAGAGTCATCAGTCAAATCATGCTGTCTGCTCCCTCGAACTGGGATTAGAGTTGGTTGAGCCATTTATGATAGTTTTGCATCGAAACACGAGTCTTTCGTGTGGTCATCTATGGTAGAAATGCACAAATGCTTGGGATGCATAAATCTCAGTTGGATTCCTTTAATTTGGGTGAGCGAGAGTGTTGCAGGCAAGAGATGGTAAATATCATGCTGTTGTGCAGCAACTACTCCAATGCAGCTCATAGACATGGTGGTGTGTTTCTTACCCTATTTTTTATTTATTTATTAATTTTTTTGTAGGAAAGAAGGCTCGTAAAAAATGGTGCCCTTTTGAAAGCATTTTTAAAGGGCAATTTTCTTCTTGTCAATACAGGCCTCTGTAATCAAAATGGAGGGGGAAGCACTGTAAAAATGTGGCTTGTTCAAAACTGATGTTAGCAAGAGAAGCAAAGATCCACCAACCTTTTCTGTAGTAATGTGATCGGTTGGGTAATATCCCCAAAGGACGCAAGAATCGCTGCAGAAATATTGCAGCTTGCTTTTGCAACCTTTTATCATTGAACAACTGTGTGCACGTGTTTCCAGTGAAGAGCTCTTATTGAAGTTGAATGTGTGTACGTGTCGCCATTTCAAACCATTTTGCTTTTTTTTTTCTCTACAGTCTTTTGTTTTATTGTGAAAATTACTACAACAAAAGTGTTTATATTGGTCAATCTGTAGACGTCTGATCATTGCATTCACATGCTGTGTCTGACTTCCATCAATCCACAGGTAAATTTTGTCTTTCATACTTGGATTACTAACCCGAGTCACCTGTCGGGTTTGAATAAGTGCTTCCTCAAAGGCAGCCATCAGCCGACATTGGAAAACGGCAGTGGAAGGCCAGGAAGCGATGATGCAGTGTCAAATATCAATGAATCATTAGACAATTCACTGTGGTCAGAAATTCTATATGCCTCTTATGTCCATGTTTAATAGGAAAAAAAAAAAAAGAAGTTATTCTGATGTATGCATGATGGTGAATATATAAGAGCTGCGCAAACATGATTGAGTTGTGATAAATATAGAGGTTTCAGCTCATCTCACTACATGTTTGAAGCACCTGACAGAACAGGCCTCTCTCCTGGGGACGATCGCATGCCTAGCTCTTATTCCACTTGTCGTGGTTTACAATACAGTGAACCCTCGTTTATCGCGGGGGTTACGTTCCAAATAGAGACCGTGATAGGCGAAATCCGTGAAGTAGTAACCTTTATTTTTTTACAATTATTATACAATGAAATACTCCATAATACATTGAAACCAAAGAACAAAACCTTTTTACAGGCCCAAGCATTTGTTTAACAAATAAAAGTACTGTATAAATGTTTTTTTTTTACAAATAACTACTGTACTGTAAAATAATAATTTTAATCATCAATACGAACTGAAGGCTTCAAATTGCTGAGATCGGCACCGCCCCACTGCGACCCGAGTCATTGGATTAGAACGGGAGGAAATGAAAAATGATTATGAAAACAAATACAAAGTACAGTAGGACAAATAGTGACTGGTGTATTTCACTGCTCTTCTGACTGAGCCGCTGCGTCCTGACTCCGCTCTGCAGCGGTTCTTTCTTCTAAAGCCGGCGGTGCAGGTGTGGTTTTTCGAGAGAAGAACATAGTTATCGGTAGTTGTTGTCGCTCTTTTTTCTTCTGGGCAAAAAGATTCTTATAAACCGACATGCCACCATCGATTATTTTTAATTTGGCAAGCTGTTTTACGTACGTGTACATATTAAACCGCAACGTTATTGACAAACAGGTAGAGAAGAAGCAGAGAGACTGTTCAGCCAATCAGAATGCAGAACACAATGCACGATGCAAATCCGTGAAGCAGCGAGACCGTGAAAGGTGAACCGCGTTATAGCGAGGGTTCACTGTATTTAAGAATATATACAGTAGACTTGTGTTTCACGTTTCGTTGCTTTTGTTAAACTGACACTTGCTTTGTTTGGTAGATGATTTGAACTGAAGCTAGCGGGAGGCTAGTTATTCTGTTATTGTATTCTGCTGGCGATGGAGTTCACATGGAGGCAGGGAGTGTGAGTTGAACTGTGCAGGACACTGGTCTTTTGTGCCTGGAAACAGTGCTGCCTTTCTAATTTGCAGCATAGGAAACCCCATTGATGTTTAGACAAGAGGTGGGACGTGTTCTTTGGACACAGTGTTGTTCTCACAAGTGAATGAATAAGAGACTTCACGCGCTGTTAAGAAATATAAGTAAAAACCAAACTGTTATACTCCACCTAAAGTTGATCTTTTGAGTATTAAATGCACAAGTCTGACTTTTTTTCCCTTTCCTTTTCAGAAACCTGTGAAGCAGCCATGGACCAGGCAAGGTCAACGATATCCAAAATTGTAAGTAGTGCAAGTCGCATTACAACCGAAATCCTAAAATAACAGGCTTTTCTTTGTGGTTTTATTCCTCCCTTAACAGGATGTTGTCAAATACAAAGCAAGTTAGGGAAATAATTGTATCGCAGATTTAAAAATGCTCGGAGATACAAAGTATTACACTTTTAGAAATAACTGCTTTTAAAAGTTGATTAATCTCCTGAAAAAAAACAAAAAAAAAACTACTTTAAATACATTCCAATGAGTGAATTACTGCTTTTATAGATCAGAAAACTATCAAACTAAATTCAGAAGTGTTATTTTATTGGGCATCTCCTTGACCATGGAGTTATCATTGACAAATATTTGTTACAAAATTCTAGAGAGGCAAATTAATTTCTGTTAGTGGAATAAAATACTGTTCTGCAGTATACTCACCTATAAATGCAGTAAATCTCCTTCATTGTAAAATTCATAAATCTAAATGAACATTTTCATTGCAACTAATCATGCATCCACTCAAAAGATGGCCTACTAGTATATAAACACCAAAAAGTCCCTTCAATAACTACAATGCATCAAGACAGCAAGTCAAACAAATGTACAAAAAAAAAAATTGAACCTGCAGTTATTGCAGAAAGTTGAAAAAGATGGAAAATAACATCACACAGATCTTTTCCACCAATGGTGAACTACTTCCTGTTAGACTACCGCAAATGGCAAAATGACAAAATAAATTAAGCCGTGAAGACGAAAGGAAAGAGACGTTGTTCTCATTTTCTTTTTAAATCAGTTACTGCTTAGTTTTCAGTTTCAGTCATCAACCATCATTTATTTGTTATCTTTCAGAAAGCATCTGCCGTAAGTTCATTTTTATTGTTCTATTTGCTTTACTTTCAAATTTCATGCATATTATTTTTTGTGTTTTTTTCCCATATGAGCATATAATAAGATTGTACTTTTCTAGACTGTCTGCAATGTGCCCAGACTTAAAAGGTACCAAAGTCCGTTAAATGCTATGATCATATCAGATGAGTAAGAACTCATTAGAAAATAAATTAAATGGGCTGTTTTGGTAAAACAATGATTGAGACCAGAAAAATTGAGCAACAGTATGTGGCGCAAAGGTAAAATTAGACATAACATTTTTAATTGGTACTCTATCAAGTTTCAAAATTACAAATAAATTGTTGTTTATATACTCATTAGTTTAGACAATTGAAATTTCATCTATATTCAAATTGACGGCATCTTGCTGCTTCCTAAAAGAAAAAGGAAAGGGGATGTTGCACAGATTACAAATCAAATAAACTTCAATTAAGGACTTATTAACATGAGGCAATGACTTTACCAATTCAGGAAAGCCATTAGCTTAAATTTACAAACTCTTTCATTTACAGAATGGCTTATGCATTCCTGATAATATAACATTTATGGGTGATGTCTGTTATACCTTTTCATCCATAACCCGTTAGTCATCGTCACAACTTAACAAAAACCTTAAAAAAAACAAAAAAAACATTCACGCTGGTGAAAGATTTCTGCTTGAGTCTTTACATCTTGGGGCCCCTATCAACAAAAACATGTTTTCTTTGGTAAATAATAAAACCATATATTCTCCTTATCCTGCATTGTTTTGTTTTTGATAGTTTAACGGGGAGCCGCATTCCTACACACGATTCAACTTGACCCAGAACATGGAGGGTGACAACAGCCACGTGGAGCTGAAGCTGTCGTCTGACATGGATGAGGAGGTTGAGGGGAACGGTGTGGGAGACCACCTCAATCACAACTCCAACCGCAAACCCCACGTGGCTCAAAAGTTTGGATGTACACTCAAGAACCTCTGCTTCCTGGCAGCTGCCACCTTCCTCATCTTTATCATTGGTGAGAGGGATGGCCATTGAATGAAGAAACTGTTTTATTATATGTTTGTATCACTCTTGAATAATGTTTGGAGTCCCTCAGGGATCAATCTTGGGGCCAGTGGTTTTCTGTACTGTGTAAGCTTTTGTATCTCGCAGTCAGGATTTTGAATTGTAGTACCGGTAGTTATTCCAGTAAAATGTAATGTAATACTCAGAAATTGTTTGTCAGGAGCTGTGAGGTACATTCTGTGCAGGTACCTCTGGTCTGTACTCTGTCCCCTCTTCCTTCATGCAATTTCAATTGTTCCTGTTGGTCTCTTTCTGTTTCTCATTTGAAATCACTGATCCTTTCAGGATACTTGATCGGCTACTTGGTTCATCGGGGTAAGGACTCGTCCCCCATCTGTGCAGCCTCGGTTCTTCCTGCTGAATCTAAAGTTGTTGCCCATGAGACCGGTGCTGCCCCCCTCATGGACTGGGATGATGTCAAAATGCTCCTTGCTAAAAAACTCACTGCAGCTAAACTAGAGTCTGTCCTCAGGTGAATAGAAACCCCACACCGTGCTTGTAAAACATGGTGGAAGATTCAATATTTGCATTGCAATTTTAAAGGGAGAAATTGTGTCCCATCTAATTGTCATCATTTTCTTTTCCCCATTTTCTATCTCAGTGAGTTTTCCAAAGACCACCACCGGGCTGGCTCCTCTGGTGATGAATTGCTGGCAAACATGGTGCTCAAGAGGTTTAAGGAGAATGGGATGAGCACCTGGACTGATGAGCACTTTGTCATGGTTCACGACCCCCCAACGTCAGGCTCCAACAGAGTTGTTTTCAAGAAGTTAGAGGAGAGGCCAAGCGGATTCCTGTCCTACAGTGCCACTCGAACAGTCACGGTAATAAACAAGCGAAATGAAGACGAGCAAAATGTCCAAATTCAGAAGAGAAAAATGGAGTTAAATGTATTCCTCTTTTGGGTCCAGGGTGCTGTGCTGTTTGCCTATTATGGGCGAGAAAATGACTTCCAGATGCTGCGGAACCAGAACATCAACCTGAGTGGCAGGGTCATGCTGGTCAGAACTGGGAAGATCAGCTTTGCTGAGAAGGTGGGTGACTTCAGAGAGGTTACAGAAATCTTATGAATCACTCCACAGGATGGGACTTGGTATACATTATTTTGCTGTTAGTGAAAATAATAATTGATTAATTACAGTGAATAGATCTGTATTTTTCCCCCCGCTACGTGTCTTTACATTGTCGCCTTTGTTTTTGCTTCTAGGTAGCCAATGCTGCCAAAATGAACGCCTCTGCTGTGTTGATCTACCAAGACCCCACTGACTACTCTGTTAGAGAGAACGCTCAGCTGTATGGACATGTGAGTGAGGGATTTAAAGCTTAATTTTGGAAGATAAAACCCTCTGAATTCATTTAATGTCTCTAAAGTCTTCAGTACACTAAACATATGCATCTTTCCAATGGCACCATTTGGCATTTTGGACAACTGAGGATGTTCTAGAGTGATTGACATCTGCCTGTCATGAGTGATTTCACTCACATTAATGATGGCAGTTAGGTGCCAAGAAATGTAGGAAAAAAGGCAGGAAAGATGAAGACTGGTTGCCATTGTGAGAAATAAAAAGAATGCCAGTTTGAAAAAAAAAAAAAAAAATAACATTCTTATGAACAAATAAGGAAGAAGAAAATAAATAAATAAGAAGCTCATAGGAAGAAACAGTTGCACTTATAAGGTGGATTTCATTTGGGTGTTTTAGCAGTAAAGGGAAGAAAAAACTTTTTTCTGTAAAAGTAGAGCAGCCTGCCATTAATGGTATGGGGGAATAAACTTCCAGTTTTAACAAGAATAATCAGTCATGTAAGAGTGTAAAAATCATTGTGTAAATTGTCTGCAAGGTTTCTTCATATCATTTTCTGAAATACCAGTTTAGAAGACTTTGTGCTGTTCTGAAGATTCATCTGGAAGACAAATGTATTTCAAATGTAGTTGTCATACCACAGCTCATATTTCCATCTAAGTTTCTTGTGTCTGTGTCCCTCAGGTCCACTTGGGCTCTGGGGATCCCTACACACCAGGCTTCCCCTCCTTCAACCACACCCAGTTTGCTCCGGTAGAATCTTCAGGCCTGCCTAAAATTGTGGCTCAGACCATCACGTCAGACTTCGCAACCAAGATCCTGAGGTAACGTACTCCGTGATGCAGTGTGGTTAGGATTATTAAATCTTGTAATATCAACTTCGAATATTTGTCACGCACTGTGTTCGTCTGCTGAAGTTTCCTCTGTAGTAGCTTACGTTGTGTTTTAATATTGTCTGTCTCCAATCCACAGGCAGCTCGGGGGGCGCAGTATGCCAGGTGGGTGGGAAGGCTTCAACAGACTCGGAAACGAGAACGACACCGTCACCGTGGAGGTCAACAACGTTCTCACTGAGAAAAAAATCAACAATGTGTTCGGGGTCATCAAAGGCTTTGTGGATGCAGGTACAGTAAGGTGCTAAATTAAGATGAGAGGAAGTCGGCCTATTAAAAAGAATATGAATGATGAATGTACTCTCACTGTCTTCAGATCGTTATGTGGTTATCGGGGCCCAGAGGGATGCATGGGGTCCAGGTTTTGCCGCGTCAACCGTTGGCACCAGTATCCTTGTGGAACTGGCACGTTCCATCTCAGACATGAAGAACAACGGTGAGTGTCAGGTGTTTTGTTTTAACAGTGCAAGATTTTGACTGAAACTATATATCATGGAGGAGCTAGAGAAAGTTCTCACTGGATGTGCTCTTTGAAAATCGGTTGCACTGCTCTTCAGTTAATTTACACCCGTTATTCACTTTGACAGATGGATTCAAGCCGAGGAGGAGCATCGTGTTTGCTAGCTGGAGTGCTGGAGAATATGGGAGCATTGGCGCCACCGAGTGGTTGGAGGTGAGACATGCATGACAAATTTAGTTTGGCGTAATCATCACGTGCACATTTGTACACGTGTTTGCCTGAT
Source organism: Brachyistius frenatus (assembly GCF_029030835.1). Taxonomy (NCBI): domain Eukaryota; kingdom Metazoa; phylum Chordata; class Actinopteri; family Embiotocidae; genus Brachyistius; species Brachyistius frenatus. Next base: position 663,859 of record NW_027210787.1, on the reverse strand, counting down.
GTTACCCACGATGCCAGTATGGCTATGAAGCAGTCTTATGCACTCGACTTACAATTTCATCCTCACTGTTACTGCAACCTGGAAATCCACAACCTGATCCAATGGAGGCTTTGTGCAGTCTGAAAGAAAAATAAGAACACTATTATATTGTTTTTAACTTTTCTCTTTGATCATTTTATATTTAAATGTAGCTGAAATCACAGCACAGCCGTTGTCTTTAAATTCTGTCTGTACTACTGCAGGTTGGAAGTGACCACTGATTAACTTTTTGTTTTAACAGGGCAAATTTCAGTCCCTATTTCACACTCGTCTCGCTGTTCGACAACAAAAACAGAAAATAATGTTAATGAGAACAGCTTTATTGGGAATTAGGCTTTATTGAAATATAGTATGCGTGAGCACAGCATAGGAGACAAACAACCAGACAATAAGAGCTGATGTCGTCTGACAATAGGCATAATGCAAGTACGTTGCATTGACATCACAAATCTGACAATTAGTGAATGCCTTTATATAGCAACTTTTATTGTTTGTTGAAAAGCTCCCGCCAAAAAAAGGATTTTAAAATTTGACATGTATCAATAGCGTTCATATAGTAGTAATAATACATGTACTTAGTTTTTTTTTTTTTTCTGTATTTATTTTTATCCAGGGTTATCTGTCTTCTCTGAGCATGAAAGCCTTCTCCTACATCAACCTGGATGGTGTTGTAACAGGTATTTACTGTGCAACACCTTGTCTTTGTTCAACTCTTGAATATTTAACATTCTTTTTATACAATATGCTAGATGTGCGTTTTCAGTATAACTGAATAAAAGTCTTCTCTGTCAGGTCGAAATGGATTCAAGGTGGCAGCCAGCTCCCTGATGTACAGCCTGATTGAAAGCACTCTGAAAGAGGTAAATCCATAGCAGATCTGCCAATACCATTCCTTCATTCATCAGTTTGTTTCTAAATTTTTCAGAATATTACAGCACATGTACAATTGTTTTGTTCTTAGGTGAAGTCAAGCGACGGCAAGTCCCTGTCTGATCAATATGTAAAGCAAAGCTGGGAGTCAGATGTGTAAGTCAGTGACTGTACATCAGCGACATCACCGCTTTTCTCACCAGGATCACATCCACCACAGGAATGTGTTGGCTGTCATTCTCACTCTCTCTTCTTTGTCATGTGTTTCTTTTTAAGGTCGGAGCCTATGAGGATGGATAGTGCTGCATATCCTTTCCTTGCCTTCTCTGGCATTCCCTCCATGTCATTTAGATTCACCGCTGGGAATTCAGTGAGTCATTCGTCTGTGCTACAAGTTAAATCTTTTTGACCCTTTTTTTAATTTATTTTTTAAATTTTTTTAATTTTAAACCATACCCGATGATAAATAGTCTGTAATTCTCAAACCATCTTTGTTTTCCTTCTCAGGACTACCAGTACCTTGGCACAATGCTGGACACCCGGGACAAACTGAACGCGGGCACAGCCAGCGGGGTTCCTCAGCTGGCTGAAATGGCGGGACGATTCGCAGGTCATATCGTACTGAGGCTGGTCCACGACCATCTGCTGCGGCTGGACCTGAAGAAGTACGACGAAGTTATACGTGGTCACGTGCGGCAGATAAATGGGAAAGTCAAGAACGTTCTCAGGGTGAGTTTGTAGTTGCAGCATAGCGTTGTGGCTAAAATTGCCAGTTTCGGTCTGGTCCTGGGAAGAGTGGTCTGCAGGGTTCATACTGGATTAGTGGATCGGATAAGTATTTTGGACCCCGGCCATTCAATGATTTATGGACCAGTTAAGGTATTTTAAAGTCGATCCTTTCAGAAAGTGGTAGCCAACGAAGCGATCTGAGGACTGGAGTTATGTGCTGAGCTTTTTTTGGTTCTTGTTGCAGCCCTGGCAGCAGTATTCAGAATCAGCTGAAGCCGTTGAATTGATGTCTTGGGCAGAGCTGTGAACTGTGCAACTTTCTCTGAATCATGTTTTGACAACAGGTCTCCGATCCTACTTATATTTTTGAGCTGGTAGAAGGTTGGTTTTGTTTTTGACTTTTAGTACTGAATTGAGGATAATCCTGAGATTTCTAGTTTTATTTAATTCTATTTTTTTCAGTGACATTGTTGAGTTAAATACGGACTTTATCTCTTTCTTCTGTTGCCCAAAAACATGAACTTCAGTGTTATTCTCATTGAACCGGAGGAACTTTTGGAGAATTCAGCAAGTCCACTTGTAATTGCACAGTTCCAGGAGTTAATTGTACTATAATTGTTTGGCGACATAGCTATATACATATATATATATTTGTGTATAATCGGCATACATGTGGTATAAAGTTGTAATGGAAGCATGAAAAGATGAAATAACGGCGGTCATAGAGTCGATCCTTGTGGGACTCCACATTGTTTTAGCCAGTTTAACTTTTTTTAGGTGCCATTTCATGCATTTTATCTTATTACTTGCTTTGATCGTAGAACTAAAATGTGCCCAGAAGATGCAAATCTACTTTAACTCGTTTTTATTCAGAACACTGAACTCTCCCTCTGGATGTTGTGTGTGCTTACAGATGCAGCCCCAGCTGTTGCCCAAGTCCCTGACAATGAGGTGGTTGATGTCCGCCTCCGGCTCCTACAGCCGTGCCTCTCGCGACCTGGAAGCCTACATCGATAACAGTGACATGGAAGACGTCGAGATGTGTCGCCTCATTAATGACCGCATCATGGCGGTAAGACCTCTAAAACTCGGGGATTATTATTATTATCATTATTATTATTATTGTCATTATTGACATCCCTAATGCACTAACTTTGGTCCAGATTGAGTCAAGACTTGCATCTTTAATCTTGACATCAGTTTTGCGTTTAAAAAGAATTATTCCTTTTTAGTAATTTGCAATTTCCGTGAAAAATGTGATTTTGTTGAACACTTTTTGAATGTGCAGTAACCACAAATCACAGCTAAAAACCAAACCAACCCTCTCTTCGACTGCTTTCATTGTGTTGTGGTTTGTGCTGCTGCAGTCGCCTGTGAGCCGTTTTGTATTCCTCAATGTCACCGTTAACTAAGAAAAACGAATTGGACATGAACGCTAAAGAAAGCAAGCAGCTCAAACTAAAGCTACTTTTTATCGTTTGTTTTTGACTCTCGTGTAACTTGTGAGTGTGGTGTTCTTAAGCTACCTTTGGGTCATATATTTAAATGTATAAAATTGTGTGTTCTGTATACAGTAACGTGTATTGGTAGTTCGGACACGCTCGCTTCACTGCTTCTGTAGTAACCAGTCTCGGCCATTAGAGGGCAGAGGCTTCCTGTGACTTTAATGAAAGTGTTGTAAAGTTCCTTTTTTGCGTTTCTTGTCTTGATTTTGTAGGTGGAAAGAAACTTGCTGTCCCCCTACGTTTCTCCCAGAGAGACTCCTTACCGTCACATCCTGGTGGGCTTGGGCTCTCACACCCTCAAAGCTCTGTCCAACCACCTAGAGGCTCTCGGTACCAGCAACCCCGAGGCCGACGCCAACCTGTTCCACAGCCAGTTTGCCCTGGCGACCTGGACCATTCAGGGTTGCTCTAACTCACTAGCAGGGGACATCTGGTCTTTGGATAATGAAATTTAAAACCCATCCCGTCCGTTGTTCATGGTTTGGCCTTCTTGTCACAACCGGCAGTGTGAAAACTAGTATGCTGTCGTAATTACACAACACTTACACAACTTTTAAGATCAAATCAGGTTTAGAAAATGATGCAAAGAGATATTTCTAAATGGACACCTAAATCTGTCATCATCTCAGTTCCATAACTTTGATGCTTGGCGTTATGTAAAATTCAATCCATGATAAAATGTGCAGAAGCCTTAAAAAAAAATAATTGGAAAACTAACTTCTTTCATTTGAACATGTGGTACCTAAATATCACAATCTTGAATACTTTGGTGCTTGTAACAACTACCTTCACATGCCCATGTTATGTGGCAGTACTACTTACCTTGGTGTGACCCTCTGAATGAGTTGAATGTAAATGAAAGTGATGTTTTTTTGGTTTTCTTCTCCAGCACAGTATCGGATCGCAATCACAGTAAAGTCCGTTTTTACCAGCTCTGAAACACAATGGGTCGGCATGATAAATAAGCTGTCAACTTTCCATTTGTTACGATAATAATTACTGGTATTTCCACTGTTGCTGGAACCTAGTGATCAAACCTGAGCTGGGGTTTGCTGTCTATACTTTCATACTGTGCTGGATTCTGCTCTACAACTTGACATCAGGGATTCAGAAGTTGCTGAAAGGACTGAAGATCAATTTACAATAATACAGGCGTTGTGCCGCACCGGGCACAGATGTAGATTTGGGACAATCCGCTGCGCAGTTTATGATTTCAGTCGTATCAAAAAAAAGTCTGAATTACATGCAACAATGGGAAAAAAAAGAAAAAGAATATATCTGAATCCTCCACCTGGTGGCATTAGAGCTCATCTGTGAAGGCCTGTCCAAAAGCAAGGGAGAAGATCTCCAACCTTGTGGCACTGAAACAGAAACCGTATGTCTATTTATTGTTATTTATTTATCAGTGGCAGGGTTCACTATAAATATTTTTTTTATTGCCTTTTATAAAAAAAAAAAAAAAAAAACCTATAATTATCGGGAGCAGTGCCTTCCATAATTATGACAGTTATACTGTTGAAATGACAAAAGCAGCATCTGCTAAATGAAGCGTACATGTCGACCGACAGCCGGTACTCGACGCACAACTCTGAGGGTATGTTTTCCAAAACTGACACCGGACTGGTCTCTTAGCAACGCCAGCTCTCGTATCCCTCGGGAACGGCTCCGGATGCCTCGGCAGTACCGACTCTGGTCTACATGTACGCTTCTCCTCCTGACAACATTATCGGGAGCAGTGTCTTCCATAATGTGGAAAAAAAGAAGGTAGTTTTTGCCTACCAGTGTGTGTCCGTATCGGAGGCAGTGCCCTCCATATTTCACTGTAGGGGTGGATGTTTTTATTATCGGGGACAGTGTTTCCCATAATGTGTATATACAGTTCATAGCTTCACAATGTTTGCATCTTCACGGCGCTTCCCTATTTCCACGCTCGTGTCTTTTTAAATACGTCTCTCTGGCTGTTTGAGGTTGATCTCACTCTGTTGTCTTTTCTTTGCTGCATATTGAAGGCGTTTTCTCTTTTGAAGAAAAGCATGTTTGGGACCGCTGCGGTGATGGCGGCGTGGTCCGGGATTTCCATGAAAGATCACCACTCTATATTATGGATTTAGTTTCAAGGATTCAGTTAGTGTGAAAATACATTCTACCTTCTGTTTTGATGTGTTCTCTCTTCACATTTCCTCGTGCCTTTCTTGTTTCTACATCCAGTACTTAGAGGTTTTGGAGGATGAATATTTGGATTAGTTTTGTTGAGTTATTAATGTTTTTTGTTTTTTTTCTCCGTGTTGTCAGCTAGAATCAAAAGTTACTGGGGTTAAAAGCTACAACACCTTTAGGTTAAAGAGGAATTAAATATCTATATATATATAAAAAAAATTTAAAAAAATCTGTAAATGTTTTAAAATTCCACAGTGTAAAAGTAGTCAATATGGCCTTCCTTTGTTTAGCTAATCTGCTAAATCAGTTCACAACGTCGCAGTTATTTATTCAAAATTGTAACGCCTGAGCAGAAACACGTGAATGAAATTTTTCAGTACGGAGGTCTTTTTCAAACGATCTATTAACCATTCATACATTGGTCTGCGGTGTTGTACTAAGGCACCACTGGATGTTGCACCTCTAACATCGGCAACTTGCTGCCCAACCAGAAAAAAAAAAATGAAGATGTAGAGTTGGGAATTGGTCATTTAAAAAAAATGTCTATTTATTTGGGAGGGTATATAAAAAAATTCTGACATTCCCGATGATGTTTGAAAATTGTCAAAATAATAATGTACTTTTTTTTTTTTTTGTCAAACTGTAGAAGTGTTCTTCGCTTTACATTTTTTGTTGCTGCAATAAACAATCGCATCTGCTTAAAACCTCGGCTTAATAATTCTCATTTATACATAATTGCTATTTTACCATCTATAAATACGGCTTTATTAAATGTTACATCTTGGCTTTTTTTTTAAAATTTTATTTTGACAAGAATCTGAATTAAATGTGTATTTCCAAATCTGAACTTTGAACTGCATTAACACCATTACACCATTCCTAATTTTAAACAAACACTTGACATTATAAAGCCTTATTATTGTGCAAGTAATTTATTTTATGAGCCAACAGTATTCCCTAAAATCAATAATCGATTTGCTCTTTCTATTCTGTTAATTTATGACTGCTGTCTGCCCTTTCAGAAGAATCTGAAGCTGTAGTGACTGTATTTGACCAGATGATGGAGACAAAGTACAGGATAAAAGTGTTGTAAAGCTCAGAATTCTTTCAAAAGAGGGCTATCAGAGGCTCCCAAATCTTTTCCTCACAAACAACAACAACAAAAAAAACACATTTTAGAAAATTTGAAATGGATTTTGTGAGGTGGATGATCGACCTTCAAATTTCATCACTTTTTGTGCTGCAGGTAGGCTGAGTACCACAATGTTGTCTTCAGTAACTATTTTGGGGTCGTGTTTTAACTGCATGAGGTGGACAGTAACTAAGTACATTTACTCAAGTACTGTACTCGACTACAATTTTGAGGTGCTTATATTTATTTGGAAGCTTAGTTACTTTTCAGGTGAAGAGTTGACGCAATAAATAATAGAACAAGTTATCTAAATACAGCACACAGTTAAAGTGGTTAAACCAGTGGCTTCTTTCATCTCCCAGTAATCATCTGACCACCCCTTAGATTTATCTGCTGTCGCCGGATATAAAACCGTATGTAGAGTACTACATGATGATTTCACTAATTTTCTAATTGCCACATGCATACAGAAACTATTAGTTTGCCAATTTTGCTGTCGTCTAAATGGCAGGTCAGGACGGAATTCCACCAAATAAATACAGCTGTGAATTGTGAGTTTGACTGATCAGTTTCCATCAATAAATGCTTGTCCGAGCCCGGTCTGAAATTAATGTGTTAGCTGCGGGATGTTGAAGCTTTTCAGACTTCACTTAAACTGCATGTACAAAATATGTCCCTCAACATTCCCTCTGTTATACATGATGATCTACATATTGTTGGTGGTTTTTTTGGTGTTTTTTTTTTTTTAACAGGGACTGAAAATGAAGGCTTATAGTTTACACCCGTGTGTTTAACACCAGCGCCTCTTCACCACGGGAAGGACACCGCCGCCAGAGGATCTTTGTGAGAACCAAATTTAGTAAGTGTGTCTATGTAGCATAAATATCTTTCACAAAACAGCTTACAATCGTTATTATCTACTTTGCTTTTTTTTTTTTTTTTTCATTCCCATAAGATTATTTGGGAATATTTGTTGGGGATAAGAGGCAAGGTCACCCACCCAAGCAAAAAAACAAATGTGACAATTTAAAAGCTAAATACGAAGTGGGAGAAACAGTGTTGACAGGATTATTGTGTAGTCACATACCAATATACACACTTTTCAGTAAGCCTTGAATGTAAGCCTTGATGTTAAATATTATTCTGAAACATAAATATTGTGTTTCATAAGTTAGTTCTCGACCACAGAAGCCGCAGGACGTGACACACAAAAAAAAGGGAAATCAACTTGAAAATCAAATCAAGCCAAATCGACTTGGCAGTGGTTTGTCTTCACGAATGAGCCATTAAAGCAGTTGATGGCCGTTTTAGCTTTTAATTGCATCAAATACAAAGCACAAAATATCATGCAGCGGCGTTGAAATGAACTGGGCAAAGCTGAGGAAGACGTTGGTGTTATGTTGAAAAGGTTTCCCAGTTAAAGACTCAACTTTGACCTCTACGATATGTTTTGCATGTTTACACCCCTTGAAAAGAGAGAAAATCGGAACAGAGGAAATTTATACTCGGCACCGGTTCGAGTGAAAAAGATTCACAGACAGGATTAGAATTTTAGAAGCAAAACACCATCCTTCTAAAAATCGATCCTTAAATATCTGAAAAGGGCACCCGGGGACCTTCTGCTTGGCCTTTTCCCCTCTAAGGTTCAGACTACATTACCTGGTCTCCAGGTTGGTGGTGCAGTGAGGACATGAATCCTGATGGTCTGACTGTCTTCACATTGAACACTTTGCGAGCCCAAACCTTTGAAAGGAACTTCCTGCTGGGCTACAGGCAATGAAGTACCTCACCACTGTCCATGTTTTTGTAGTTTGATTAAGTCTTCGCCCTGTGCCAAATACAAAGGCAGTCACATGAAATACATGATGTTATGTTCCTTTAAGAGTGGGTTGACAGCCTGAAAGTGTTTCAGAGATACAATAAAAACGCAGAGCTCTCACTTCGCTATTGATTCCTGCTGTAATAAGACATCTTTAACATTATCCAGCGTGGTGATAGAAATGCAAAACATTGTCTTAGACTGGAGGAAATTCGAAGGAGCATAGAACCATTCAAGAACAATAAGACAGGGATAAATGTATGAATGTTAACAGCTCGCTGGTCCAACAATCACCAGCACAAAACATGTACAGCATTATTTTTCTTTAGTGCCTAAACATCATTGCAAAGTGCTGTATGTTATAACACCGTAGCCGCATTAGGTTAATTTAAACGAGTTCTTTTTACTTATACAGTATGTTGATTAATGAATAAATAGGCACACTCTTCTTTTTAAACCAGAAGGACACTCTAGTTCAGTTCAGACCTTTACCGAGGCCAACCGTGCACTGATATGCAGCCGCAACCATTATTATATGTCTAGATATACTCCCAAAACTATTACAATGATGTCAAAATACACTTGAGCCCACTGAAGTCTCACCTACC